>NC_092377.1:99152241-99452241 GCF_030028105.1 Mobula birostris
GTACAACCCATGTCAGAGATTGAATGGAAAAGCACAATGAAACAAGGTCATGATGAAGGGTCTCAACCTGAAACATCAAGTGTTTTTGTTCTCCGCCTGTTCCTACAGCATTCAGTATGTGTTACTCTGGATTTCCAGCATCTGCAGAACCTCTTGCATTTATGAAACAAGAATACCAAGAATGGATCAACTTCAAGAGAATGGAAAAATGATGTAGGGCTATATCTACAATTGTGGAATGCATTTCACAAGATACTTGTAAAGAGGAAAAAAAGCTTCTCCAGGAAGGTTCCTTCCTTGTCTCTTCCTTCTACCCGCACCCCCCCCCCAATCATAGGACCACTAAATAGCTCATTATTATGATCAAATGGTCTCTTGATCTCACCAATCTTCATTATGATTTTACACCTCAATGGTTACCTGCACTACACTTTCTTCATAGCTATTACATTTCCTTCTGCATTCTTTTACCTCAATGTATTGTGTAAAAATTTGATACATACGAACAACATGCATGACAAGTTTTCACCGTATTTTGGTACATATGACAATACTAAACCAATTTCAGGACTGAAGGGATGGAGATGGCTTTGAACATTGTAACAGGATCATCAACTGCCAGAGTGCTCCATTTTCCAGCATATACAAGCCCAGGATCAGCTTAGTCTTACTCCCAAGGAAGAGCACCAACTGATTAAGCAAAACAAAACAAAGGCAAACAATGTCTCTAAAGATGTACAACTTCTGACAGGGCTTTGGAAGATATGCTTTACAAAAGTGAACAGCAGCCGATCTTTAAACATTATAGGAAATGCCAGTGACAATGGTGAGGTAACCAGCTTCTGTGCATTATGGTTAAGGGACAAGTAGTTGCCAGCAGACATGGAAGAAGCCTTGTGCTGTTTCTCAAACAATGCCACCACACATTACCACCAGGACTTTGAGGGAAGCAAGTGGGAGAGAAATCTTACCTTAAATGGGTACGTATAAGAACAAAAATAAGAAATTAAAGTTACAGATCTTACTGTAGGAACCAAGTAGCCTTCTATAAACAATATCAATTGCCATCATAAACAGGATGCAGAACTATTTGTAGGAGAATCCAAGAAGATATACAAATTGGCAGACTGGAGAATAACAAGATCTTTCCCAAAACATTATGCTTCTGCAATCACAGTTCAAATGTAAAATAATTCACTGATTGACTGAAGAGCAAAAAAGCAAAAGCTTCAATGTCTACAGCTAATAAAATGTTTCCATTGCAACTTGTAGAGTGAAGTCAACATTAGAGAGTCCAGACCCACTCAGAACTATCTCACCACCTTTACCAGTAATATCTAGCATTATACAAACCCAATACCACCCTGCCAACAACTCATCTACATTGCAGTTATTGAACTACTAAAAACCAAAGTAAGACTCTACAACTTACTAACCTTTACTGCCAGAACGACTAACTGTTTTCCCCAAATTATTCCTGTGATGTTTAGTTGACATGCGTTTCATCTGCCTTTGGGTACTAGGCGGTGAAGTTCCATAAAAACCTCCAATGCTGGATTCATCAGAATAGTTCTCCAGTTCAGAATCTTCAGAAGCTACATCAGCATCATCTTCCCTGAGAAAGGAATTAAAAAAAGGCTCAACATGCTTTGCAAACCATTCATATTAAAGAGAACCATGTTGCTTTGAGCAAGAGATAAACGACTACTCATGCATATTAAAAGTACACAACTAACAAATCAAGCAACCGAACCACAATACATGGTTGGGTGGGGAACAACTTCAAAATAAGTTGTTCATTGCACAGTTGACAGCATTTCCTTTGTGATGAGCAGAATCTGAATCTACACACTAACTTACAATTTATGTGAAGTGTGATATTTACAAATGACAAGAATGCAGAAGTAGTACATAGAAAACATGCCCTATTGATAAGAAATCCTGTTTGATACTGAAGCTTTTACATGAGCAGAAAAATGAAGTTACCGTTATCTATACTAAATATTACAATGAAACATGCTTTAAAAAAACTGCACAAAGCTAAAAGCAGCCTCAAAATAAAGTGAAAGAAAGGTGGTACATGAAGCCTGCTATACCCATCTATCTGAATTACCAAGAGGCAATGATACCATAGAGATACAGCAAGCATAGCATTGAATAAAAGTTAACTGCAGCTGTGGGAGGAATTAACTGTTTAGTGGGGGTGGATGGGACAATGGAAACCACACAATAAAATATGAAAGAAGATGCAAGAAAAATTGCAATAGAAGTATGTAAAATAAAACGACATTAGACAAATACAATTTGAATGTACATGCAGTAGCCATTGAGTGCATGTTCATGGTCTTCTGCTGCTCTAGCCCATCCACTTCAAGATTCAAGGTGTTGTGTGTTCATAGACATTCTTCTGCACACCACTGTTGTAATGTGTGGTTATTTGAGTTACTGCCACCTTCCAGTCAGCTTGAAGCAGTTTGACCATTCTCCTCTGGCCTTTCTCATTAAGAAGGCATTTTTGCCACAAAACTGCCACTCATTGGATGCTTTTTGTTTCTCACAACATACTCTGTAAATTCTAGAAATGATGGGCACGTAGCCAAGTGGTTAAGGCATTGGACCAGCTACCTGAAGGTCATGAGTTTGAGCCCCAGCCGAAGGAACGTGTTGTGTCCTTGAGCAAGGCACTTAATCACACCTTGCTCTGCGACGACACTGGTGCCAAGCTGTATGGGTCCTAATGCCCTTCCCTTGGACAACATTGGTGTCGTGGAGAGGGGAGACTTGCAGCATCGGCAATTGCTGGTCTTCCATACAACCTCGCCCAGGCCTGCGCCCTGGAGAGTGAAGACTTTCCAGGCGCAGATCCATGGTCTCACAAGACTAACGGATGCCTTTATTTGTGCCTGAAAATCCCAGAGGATCAGCAGTTCCTGAGACACTCAAACCACCTCGTCTGGCGTCAGCAATCATTCCATGGTCAAAGTCACCTGAATCACATTCAGTCACCATTCTGATGATGACAACCAGGGATTTCCTACCTTCTTTGTGCTATGGATTCCTACCATTAACCATGGACCCCAGGTTGGGAACCCCTACTCTTGACAATGTCTGCATGTTTTATGCATCAAGTTTCTGCCACATAATTGGCTGATTAGATACTTGTATTAACAAGTTGGTGTATAGGTGTGCCTATAAAAGTAGCCACTGAGTGTATACCTGAATAGATACAACATTAGGCCAAATATATTATTGCATATTCGCATTGTGATTACAATTTTTGTACAGCAAATAACATCAATGACCAGGAATTTGAGGCAACATTGGAAAGCACTTCTGAGGTCAAATTTGTGAATACAAGGATAAGACATATAATCAAATTAATCAACTGAGAAAATAGAAGGTAAGTTGGACCCAGATATATTTAGGGCTTATAAGACTTGATCCTAAAACATGTCTTGTTGATGTAGAGCAATGAAAACAATTTTATTTTTTAAACTATAAAACCATAATTGTGGAATCAAGATAGAGGATAGTGAATTAGCATTTACCACTGATCAGATACAACTCTGTTAAGAAAAATAATGAGAAATATTTGAGTACACAAGGCATGTAAAGGAGAGCAAGAGGGTAACCCTAGCACATCTTATGAGGATTAGCATTTATAATTCACCAAGACTCTGCAGAGCGCAGTCAAAATAACTAACGTAATTGTTCCCTCCACATGTGTAATGAATTAGATCAATTAGGATTTCCCTGCAAAATATACTACAAGACTGCTCAAATGAATTGCCTCATCAGTCACTACTTTCTGAAACACTGTTAGTAGCTATTTTAGCACAATGTTAATGGCTGCTCAGAAACACATATAGACTAATAACACACATTAAGTGCAACAATCACTTCTAATAAAAAGCTGTTTGCACACACTGTAATTCAAAGTCCATACCTTTTAATCACACTTTTGATATTTCAAAAACTATAATCATTAAACTACTTGAAATATTGTGAACAGTTTTGGGCTCAACAAAAAATGTTGGCATTGCAGAGGGCCCAGAAGAAGCTTACGACAATAATCCCAGGAATGAAAGGGTTAACGTATGAGGAAAGTTTGATAACTCTAGCCTGAACTTGGAGTTTATAAGAATGGGGGGGGGGGGGGAGGGTGGTTCTCATTTGGGGGGAGATTGCAAATCTGGCTGAGTGGTGTCATAACAACAACCTCTTACACAATGTCAGCAAGACCAAGGAGCTGATTATAGACTTCAGGAGAAGGAAACCAAAGGTCCATGAGCCAGTCTTCACTGGAGTGTTAGAGGTGGAGAGGGTTAGCAACTTCAAAATTCCAGGTGTTATTATTTCAGAAGACCTGCCCTGGGCCCAGCATGTAAGTGCGATCATGAAGAATGCACAGCAGCTCCTTTACTTCAAGAGTTTGTGGAGATTTGGCATAACGTTAGCATTACGTCTAAAATTTTGACAAACTTCTAAAATGTTTATTGGAGAGTATACTGAGTGGCTGCATCATAGCCTGGTATGGAAATATCAATGCTCTTGAATGGAAAATCCTACAAAAAAGTAGTGGATAAACCCCAGTCCATCATGAGTTAAGCCCTCCCAACCAGTCAGCACATCTACATGAAAAGCTGTCGCAGGAAAGTAGCATCCATCATCAGGGACCCCCACCACCCAAGACATGCTCTTTTCTCACTGCTGCCGTCAGGAAGAAAGTACAAGAGCCTTAGGACTCGCACCACCAGGTTCAGAAACAGTTACCATCCTTCAACCATCAGGCTCCTGATGCCAAAGGGGATAACTTCACTCAACTTTACCTGCCCCATCATTGTAATGTCCCCACAACCAATGGACTCAATTTCAAGGAGTCTTCATCTCATGTTCTCCATATTTATTTATTTTCTTAGTATTTAGTTTATTGTCTTCTGCACTCTGGTTGAACGCCCCAGTTGGGTGGTCTTTCATTGATTCTGTTATAGTTATTCGACAGATTTATTAAGTATGCCCACAAGACAATTAATCTCAGGGGTGTGCGTGTGCACACACACACACACACACACACACAGACTTTGACAATAAAATTTACTTTGAACTTTAAAACTATTGAATATTGAAAGGCTTAGATGGAGTGATTGTGAAGAGGATGTTTCTAGTGGGGGAATCTAGAACCAGAGGAAACAGCGTCAGAGTAGAAGGACCTTCCTTTAGGACAGAGATAATGACTAATGATAATTTCTTTGGCTAGAGGGTGCTGAATATATAGACTGTATTGCCATAGACAGCTGTGGAGGCCAAGTCACTGGGTATATTTAAAGCAGAGGTTAATAGGTTCTTGATGAGTAAGGGTATCAAGGGTTACAGGGAGAAGGTGGGAGAATGGGATTGAGAGTGATAATAAATCAGCCATGATGGAATGGCAGAGCAGTCTCGATGGACGGAATGGCCTAATTCTGCTCCTATGTCTTATGTTTTAAATTATGTCACTGTAAACAATATTGTCTGCAGGTAAAACATCACAAATATTTGTCCTGCTATTGTGACGAGTTGCTGGCAGTCTCTCAGGATCTCTCCTAATGCATGCAGCTTCAAACACAAGTCTAAAATAAGAACAGCTATCTAACCACAGAACATACCAGAGGAATACCTATCTCTGTCACTCACTAGATCAACATATTCATTAGTCTATGCAGGGAGTGAACAATGGCAGAGGGTGGCTATCTTGTCCAGTTCAAAGACCTCTATTGGATCACTGCAAAACATGCTTTTCCACCTATCCAAGTGCACACTACAATTTCTTGATTCAAATCTCAAGAATGAAATTGATTGGAAATATATTTAAGACTGCTTAAGGGTTTCTGGTGAAAGGCCACCAATTCTGTAGTTTTATATCTCTGAACCATATCATAAAATTGCATTCCCAAAATATTACAGTCCCCAGCAACAGATTAGGTTAATTAACTCAATATGTCAAAGTCAAGAGTATTGCCTCTTGCCTTAAGGATGTACACATAATGACAAAATGAATAATAGTTTAAACACATTTCAAACACTTGGCCCAAAAACGCCGACTGTTTACTCCTCTCTATTAATGCTGCCTGACCTGCTGAGTTCCTCCAGTGTTGTGCTTGTGTTAATCTGGATTTCTAGCATCTGCAGAATCGCACGTTTTTTTTTAAATGATGGTCAGCAAAGAGAAATGTTCCATTGTATGTGTTTCAGTCTTCTCAGGAAGACAAAGTGTATGTTTTTCTGACTTTTTCAGACATGTTAGTTGACAATAATAGGTTGACTGCAATGAAGTTATTTCTGTCATTAAATCAAAAGTCAAAACAAACTAAATATATGCAAACAAGCCCAAGATGATTACACTCCATAACCATGCCCAGTTTTACATTTTTCAATTACAAAGATAAATGCAGAGCTACTAACCCAAGGCATAACAAGAATTATGACTCAGAGTTAGCTGGCATTTTTTTTTAAAAGAAACCTTTAGACAATAGTAATTTTCATCTCGATTCTTTTACTCTCTTAAAATTTCTGAAGTACACAGTCTAAAGTAACTAATTTACTTTCCACCACTGGAAGTTTTAGAGTAACCACAAATGGCCTGCATCGTACCAGACAGAGGGGGCTATTTATTATTCACTAGAGGGAGCCATTTATCATTCACAAGAGGACGTATAAGTTACTTCATATATACTATATGAGGTTAAGAATATTTTTAAAATCAGAAACTAAACTGGTGCTAAGCCAGCATATGACATATGTAGACCACTCATTCAATAACATCAATGGCTACTCAGATTTTCAGTCTGAATATTCTTAATATTAAAAGTGGCATCCACAGCACAAGAAAGTAAATGTTTCAGACTGCTCCTTACTTAGAAAACCTGATAAATGAGGCCACCCCCACATCACTTTCCAGTTCTAGACTTTCTGCCAGGAAAATCCTGGCCATCTTTCTCTTGTCAAGGCCTTTCAGAATCCCCTTCTTTCACCAAGACCACCTCTCATCTGGACAAGTTATGACCACACAACTCCTTCACCCTAGGAAAGAACTTAGGAAACCTTCTCTACAATAACAAAATACTGGAAACTCTCAGCTGCTCAAGCAGCATCTATGGAAAGAGAAATGGTTAATGTTTCAAGTGAAAAAGACCTGCTTCAGAACATTTTCTGGAGTTGCTTAAATGAAGCCACAACTGTTTGCACCATTTCAGGTATGATCTTGCAACCTTAGCAAGAATTCGCTTTGCTTACTTAACACAAAGCCAATTCACTCTTCAACCACTTTCTCCTTGTGGGACAATCCCTTCAATCCAGGGAATCAATATTAGTGACACCTGGATGTCTTTCTTTGGAAAGACAGCAGAATGGCACACAGTACCTCAAGCAACTTACTGACTGCCCGATATGCCGCTGGTGCTCAGGGCAGCACTAAAGGTTCTCCATCTTCATTGCTGTTTCTGTAACAACTTTTTTGACCAGTTAGGGTCGTTAGCCCTGAGCTGAACCATTGAATCTGGAGAATCGATGGACCACTCTTGCTCTAGCCTCTACCCTTTGACCTGTTTGGCATGGGTGACCCTATCAAGAATTAAAACACGAGGCCCTGACTCCAGCCAACATAGCTCTCCGGGTCACTGAGACACGCAAGCCTCCAAACCCTACGACAAGGTTGTGATCCTCTTGGAGGACTTCAAGTGAGGACTCGGTAAAATCCAATACAACCTCAGCAAGGGTTTCCTTTTGTACTAAGATCACTTTTGCAGCAAAGACCAGTAAACCACGTACCTTCTTAATAGCTTGCTCTATCCATTTTTATCGGCATATCATGAGACAGCTCACCAAGATCACGACGCACCAACATTTTAGTTCAAAAGACATTCTATTTTTGAATTCTTCCTACAAAAATAGGAAGTACATGAACAAACATCTGCCCAAATTATGCATTATTGTTCAGGGGAAAACACAACTTTAACCTTGTTCACAAGGATGAAATTGGAACTCTGAATTGGAGCAATTTCCATTTAATGCAGTATTGCAAGACACCTTATATTAGGTTTAGATTATCCATTTCAACAATGCTGAATTACAGCTGTTGGCGTAACGAAAATTCAATAAAGGATTCACCAATCACTACACAAAAATCTGACCTATGGAACAAAATGGTTAGCGCGATGTTATTACTATTTGGCACAGCAGTGTTCGGAGTTCAACTTTGGTGCCATTTGTAAAGAGTTAGAACATACTCCCCCTGTGACTGCATACGTTTCCTCCGGGTGCTCTGCTTTCCTTCCACAGTCCAAGTAGCAAATTCCAGGTGGTCATAGTAAATTGCCCTGATTAGGATAGTGTATTTAGGTGGGTTGCTGGGCGGTGTGGCTCATTGCGCTGGAAGGGCCAGTTCCGTTCTCTATCGCTAAATAAATAAAGTTGCTCTCACCAAATCTATGTGGAAGTAAATTCATAAACAAAATTTATTATGTTCAATTCATGTTTCTTGCTACATATGCAGACGATACAGTTGCACATTTTGGATTTCATCAAGTACTATTATTGCCAGGGTGGAGATACCTCTCTTACCAAAGGAGGTGTAGGGTTCTCCTTCCCTCCGTTAGTCTGCAGATCAGCATTGGTCAAGGTGTAGCAACAGCTTCGCACCCCCCCTCCCCCCATCGGGGGTCACGTGAAGACAGAGGAGCAGGTGATGGATGGCTGCATAAGCAGCTGGTGCATATCACAAGTCCTGGTTATGTGACAACTGACGCCAGGCAGACAATCTCTGAATAGTATTGATAATGGCTGGGGTCACCTATCTTGTAAAGACACCGCCCAGAAGGCAATGGCGTACCACTTCTGCAGAAAAATTTACTGAGAAAAATCATGGTCACGGAAAGACCAAGATGTCTTCGTCTTTCAACACACCACATAATGAACAAACCATTATCTAAGGAAGCAATGGTAGCAATCTGGGCAGGGTCCCTGCACAACACTTCATGAATCAAATGTCCTCATTCCAAACCAATACATTGTGAAGACTTTCAGCCATCACAGAATTTAAAAGAATGTTGCTAAATATAATGCAAACAAGAGGAATTCTGCAGATGCTGGAAATTCAAGCAACACACATCAAAGTTGCTGGTGAACGCAGCAGGCCAGGCAGCATCTCTAGGAAGAGGTACAGTCGACGTTTCAGGCCGAGACCCTTCGTCAAGACTAACTGAAGGAGTCCTGACGAAGGGTCTCGGCCTGAAACATCGACTGTACCTCTTCCTAGAGATGCTGCCTGGCCTGCTGCGTTCACCAGCAACTTTGATGTGTGTTGCTTGCTAAATATAACGGTTGCTGAGGTTGAATTTCCACTTCAAAAGAAAAATGGTTTTGAATATCCAGCATTAAGCAGTTAACTGGCCACGTCCAGAGAAATGCAGTCTTCTACTCCACCTGAGGACCAGCCCCCAAAACACCTACACCATGCTAATGGATTCCAGGTGAAGCAACAAGGATTTTAGCTCTTAGGCTTAGAAATCTGCACAGAGAACCTACACTAAGATAGCTCCAGTGTATCTATCTATGGGAGAAAATGGATAACCAAAAAGTAGATGTCACTCAACTCAGTTAAATATACATTAACTGTTCTACAGTAAAACTGCTGTGCATTTGCCATGTTACTATGAAAAATAAAAGAGGTATCTTCCATCCTTGACTGCACTGGTAAACAAGTCATCTTCCATCCTGCTAGTTTACCTACAAAGATGATCAGAAAATAAACCAAGCAGGAATCATACAGAACAAACTTTATATGCAAGTACACTGATATGGAGATCAAGCTTCACCTCCAAATCCAGATTTAAATCTGGATGAAAGATTTTACTTGGATTGAAAATTAAAGCCTATACTGCAATAGCATGACAGTTACCAGCAAGTGGGTGCACACGCTACATTAGACAGCATGGAGTTCTGTTCTTCCTATTGCAAGGCATTCTTTTAATGCACTCATTCTAAATCACCAGTTGCCTGACCGCACATTTTCAGGGTCTGAGGAAATCATAACTGTTTGCATAATCCCGTACAGTAGAGAGGTCACATCATCAGTTGTCAGTTACAATTTTGAAGTATAACCTGAAGCACTTCAAAACAATTCAGATATGAGAAAAGACACTCAGCTATCCAATAAGTCCTGAATCACGAAAGGCCCTGAGATATTAAGCGTTATTGTAAAACCAGTAATAGGAGGTATCATCCCACCTTCCTTCATGGAAGCAAAATGATCCATTGAGTGTAGAGTTAAAGAGGATTTTTTTATGAACCAATATAACATGGACCAGAATTTTGTCTATAGGTTTGAACATGTACTGTATATCAGCTGCAGGTTGGATACCAGGAAAAAATGAGTTCCAGTCAGACTGGGCTGGCAAGGCTGTTCTTTATAAATAAGAGAACCAGATGTTCAACACAGTTATGTGTAAATGGGCTGATTGCTCCCAGTCCTATTAACGCAGTGAATCATAAGAATGCAAACAAATCTTTGGGAAAGGTGCAGAGGACTCTTACCTCAATGCTAAAATTATGAAGCATCAAAGGATTATGCTGCAAGAAGCCAGAGACAGAATATACCCTGGGTGAAAGCCTTCACCTATTTTTGACTATTTTTCTCTCAACTCCCATTAACTCCTGCAAGATTTTACCATTCACCTGATTACAAGGGGAAATTTACAAAACCAATTTAACCATCCTAATCCTTACATTTTGTGAATATGGGAGGAAACTTAAGCACCCAGTGAAAACCCACACAGGCATGAGGAGAGTTTGCAAACTCCAGTGAGACTGCATTTTGGCCAGATTTGGGAACAGCTTCTGTCCAACTGTGATAAGACTGCGGGACGGATCCTGACCCGGATCTGGGCCGTACCCTCCAAATATCCGGACCTAACTCTCGGTTTTTTTGCACTAACTTACTTTCTATTTTTCTATTTTCTATTTATGATTTATAATTTAATTTTTTTAATATTTACTATCGATTTGTAATCCAGGAAGCCGGATGTGCAGAATCAAATATCGCTGTGATGATTGTACATTCTAGTATCAATTGTTTGGCGACAATAAAGTATGAAGTATTTAATAGAATCTGGGTCACTGGAGCTGTACGACAGCAGTTCCACATCATCCTCCGTTCGGGAAAAGTTACACTTTTCCAGAAGACTGCAAATCTAACTCTTTATTCAAAGCAGATTGGAGACCAAAATTGTAGATATGAGTCTGACATCTGCCATTAGTTATGTCAAGTTACAGCAAGATGTGAAAAAAAATCATAATTTAAGCAATCAATCTGGCTTTGTGAAGTGGGGAGTGCACTTTTTATATTACAGTTTGTCAAAAACATAACAGGAAGGTGGATAAAAAGGAACATGCATCTGTGATGCATTTGGATTTGCAGAAGATAAACAAAAAGGTTACTCCACAAAGAATTCATGAAGAAGTATTAGCATGCAAGATTGGCTAACCAACAGAGAAATGCTGGGATGAATAGATCATTTTCAGTCTTGTGGAGAGCCACAGAATCAGTGCCAGGCCTTTGACCATTTACATCAATAACTTAGTTGGAAGGACCAAATGAATTGCAGCCAACTTTATGCACGATTTTAAGATGGGCTGGAGAGCAACTTGCAAAGGAACATAAGATGGGTGAAACAAGCAGACAAACACTTAGAAGCTGGAGTACAGACAGTCCCCAAGTTACAACAGGGCTCTGTTCCTGAGAACTGCTCACGTCAGAAATAAAAGTACGTGGGCGAAGATCACAGGAACTCAGTGATGGAAGAATGAGCAGGCACAGGAAGAACGCCCACCAGCCACCCTCACTTACTCAGTGAGGGAGAGAATCTGCTTACCGCCCCCACTGCTGCTCGGGCAAGACCCAGCTCCCAATTATTACTGCTCAGTGAGCGGTTGGGTGGGGAGGAGGCGTGGAAGTTCACAACCAGCAAGAAATGCTTACAAATTCAAACCAACCCATCCCAACAGTTTCCCACATATTATTTCATAAAAAGAGTACACCACTTGCATACGTAAAAGATCCCATCCCAAACACACCGATTTTAGATGATAGCGCTGTGCACCCCCCTCCTCCATTTTCATTTGGTAATTACTGTAAAAACTGTTGGATATGATGAGCACTGCTTTTTACAGTACTTGTGTAACAATTAGAGAGGAAAGCAATGCACCAAGATTCATCACATTTCTAACTTCCTATTTACCAAATCACAAAAGCTGAAGGAATAAATGTTATAAAAGTAGAAATGAACAGGTTTTTAAGCTTTTAAAATGAGGGCATATTTCCTGTTGCAAAGAATTTATTGCACCCAAAGTCTCAGCTGATATTCATGTTCCATACATGTGTCCTCTCAGATGCATCTGATCTTCATTTACTTAGCTTCTTAAATAACCGCAAGTGACAACAAGTTCAGTATAAAACTATTGTTCAGGTAAACAAAACAAATGTTTTCTCTTTCCCCGATCTGACAAAGGGTCTTCAATCTGAATGAGAGGGTTGATTTCTCATTCCATGGACATTTACGGATTAATCATCACTGAGGAGACACAAAAAGTATACAACACTGCTTTGATAGAACAAAATAAGGCATGAGACTCCTCCAAATGGAATTTACCCCAAAAGCAGAAGTCTTCCTAAATCTATCTCCTACCTTCTCCTGCACTTCCCCCAAATCTCACATCACAAATCGTCGTGGCAGGCTACTCTCATCCTGTTAGCCACTAAATGCACCTTTTAGTCATCGCCATCTACAGTTGCAAGAAAAAGTTAATGCAGAAAACCAGGTAATTGTAAAGGGCTCACAAACTTTTTCTTGCAACTGTATGGATGTCTTTCGGAAACTTTAACAGTGTTTCGAACTATTTGAACAGCCAGCCTTACTACAGCCAAATAATAATATTCTATTCACAATAGATAGAATTCAACAACTTAACCATGATTTAGGGTTCTATTATAATATTAACCAGATTGGCAACAGAAAGACTGCAATCTTCTGTACTGCCACCACTGTACTTTCTAATAGATTAATTTGTATTTACACACAGGTAGTAACATACCTAGTAGGAAACTTTCAGACAAAGTCCCTACTTTGAACATTTTTCTTAAAACAGTAAAGTAGGCAAGTTCCAGTAATTATTTTTAGCCAACTTCCACTTTAGATCAACATAATTCTCAGTTTTTCAAAAGCTGTTTCTTTTCACTAGATCATACAGCTAATTGGACTAGAGGCTCTTTCCCACTGACCACACTCTACTACTCTTCTTACAAATTCCAATAAAGTGACTGCCCCTCTCATGTGGTATCACAAGCACTTGGCAAACATCTTTTCTTTCAATAACCCACTGCTGCTGCTCTCCCCAGTATGCAAAACCATTTTCGAAATCAGACGATTTCAAAACTTTTGGCTTTGAATCCAAATAGCTAAACATACATTGCCTTGCCTCAAATGCTATTTTTAACATCACAGCCATAATTTCCCAGACTGAATTTGTGCTTACCTCAATATATCCTTATGCCAAAATACAAAGATCAAACATACAAACACAGAGCACAAATCTTCCATGTGCAGCAAGATTCTCCGGAACTTTTTACTTGCACAATACAGTGCAGCAGCATGTTGTAATGTAAAATGTTTGAACAGTCAGCCAAAGTAAGAACAGGTGACAATAATAGAGAACAGATCATTTAGAAATCTTACTGCAATATCTTGAGGCAATTCAAAGTGCAAATAAATGCTATTTTGTTTAAACTAGAAACAAGTTTCAATGCACAGCTTTCTTTTTGTATTCGGGACAGTAAAGTAACAAGTGCAGAGAGAAAACAATGGAACAAAGATGTAGTTTCCCCTATATATAAGGATAAGGAACTCAGGATACATCAAGTGGGGAAAGTATATTTAAATATCTATTGCTAATATAAAGGATTATTATAAATGTATCGACAGGGAGAAAAGTCTTGCACAAAGTTGTATAGACTGGAAACCGAGTGAATGAAGCATTTTGTAAATCAGCAAAAATGTTTTCAAGTATTTTAGGCTTTTATGTTTGAGGGATGCAAATGTTTGTAAATAATCTGACAAAATTCCAAAGATTATTAGTTGTGAATTTGCAGCAATTATACAGCTGGATCTGCACCAAGCAGAAAGTGAAGACTAGTTTAAGCATTGAGAAATCAACATTGGAGACACAAAAAGCTGCAGGTGCCTGAATCCAGGAATCCAGAAACACTGTGGGTAAAGCAGCATATGTGGAGGGAAAGAAACTGTATTGGAATAACCAATCTCAAGAAGGATTTGAGAATATTCCCAAATATTCTCTCCAACTTTTGTCACAGCCGAACTCAGAATAGTGTCTATTTTGGCATTTTGTCAGTACGTAGATGAACATAAAACTGTACAGCACAGGAACAGGCCCTTTTACCCACGATATTGGGCCAGACTAACTAAATGAATGATTAAGCACCCTACTGAACTCATCTCCTCTGCCAACACGATGTCCATACCCTCACATCTACTGCACGTTCCTGTGCCTAGGTGACTCCTGAGCGCCTCTATCGTATTTGCCTCCACACCAGCCAAGACATTCCAAACAAAAACAAACTTGCTCTGCACATCTTCTCTGCATTTACCCCCCTTGTCTTAAATATATGCCCTCTGATTTTAGACATGTCAATCCTGGGAAAAAGATACTGGCAGTCTGTCTAACCCTCTCATAAACTTACCAGTTCTCCTCTCAGCCTCCACCAGTCCAAAGAAAACAACCTAATTTTGTCCAACCCCTCCTTTTAACACATGCCCTCTAATCCAGGCAGCGTCCTGGTGAATCTCTTTTGCACCCTCTCCAAGCCCTCAACTCGACATCCTTCCTATAATGGGGCGACCAGAACCGAATGCAATATTTCATATGAGGCCTGACAGGCTGCATCACTGTCTGGTATGGAGGGGCTACTGCACAGGACTGAAAGAAGCTGTAGAAGGTTGTAAATCTAGTCAGCTCCATCTTGGGCACTTGCCTACAAAGTACCCAGGACATCTTCAGGAAGCGGTGTCTCAGAAAGGCAGCGTCCGTTATTAATGACCTCCAGCACCCAGGGCATGATCTTTTCTCACTGTTACCATCAGGTAGGAGATACAGAAGCCTGATGTCGCACACGCAGCGATTCAGGAACAGCTTCTCCCCCTCTGCCATCCGATTCCTAAATGGACATTGAATCTTTGAACACTACCTCACTTTTTTAAAATATACAGTATTTCTGTTTTTGCACTTTTTAAAATTTATTCAATATACATGTACTGTAATTGATTTACTTATTTATTTTTTTATTTTATTTAAATTTTTTCACTGCAAAATTATGTATTACATTGAACTGCTGCTGCTAAGTTGACAAATTTCACATCACATGCCAGTGATAATAAACCTGATTCTGGTTCTAATTAGAGTTTAATAAAGCTGAAACATAATTTACCAGCTCTTCAACACGATACCTCAGCTAATGAAAAGTATGCTGTATGCCTCCTTTACTACTCTAGCAACCTGTCCAGCCACTTACAGGAAGCTATGGATGTAGTCCCCAAGAACTCACTGTACATCAATACTGTTAAGGGTCTTACCCATAATAGTGTACTTACTTTTCATTTGATCTCAAGTTCAACAGCTTACATTTGGCCAGGTTACTCATCTGCCATTCCTCCACCCATATCTGTAATTGGTCTATATTCCACTGTAATCTGTGCCAGTATTCATCCTATCCACAACATTACCAGTCACTGCATCATTGGCAAACTTACTTACCCACTCATCTATGTTTTCATCATTTTTATAAATTACACAAACAGAGGTCCCAGTACAGATCACTGATGAACACCACAAACCTCCTGGGAGAATAAGTCCCATTGACTACTATTCCCTATCTTCTATGTGCAAGCCAATTCTGAATAAAAATGGTTAACTCACCGTGCATCCATGCACCTTAATCTTTTGGACAAGCGTAAGGTACCTTATCAAATGCCTTCCTAAAATTCATTTTGACAATTATAGCTCTACCTTCATCACATCCTCAAAAAAGCTCAATCAGGTTAGTAACAATGGCTTGCCCTGCACAAAGTAACACTGACTGCCCCATAGATTTACACTTAGGCTGTGGTTTTCCAATTGTTCATAAATCCTGTCCAATAATTTCCCTACCATTGATGTGAGACTAACCAGTTTAGTTTCTAGGATTATCCCAATTTCTCTACTTAAGCAAAGGAACATTAGCAATTTGTCAGTCCATCAGGACTTTGTCTACAGCTAGAGAAGACACAAAAATATCGCTCAAGCCCCCAGTAATCTAATTCCTTGCTTCTCTCAAATACCTGGAGTGTATTCCATCAAGTCCTTAGTGACTTACCCGCATTAGCATTATTTAAGGGACCCAACACTTCTTCATCTTGAAATGTCTTAGCAGATCGGAATCAGGTTTACTATCACTGAGATATGGTGTGAAATTTGTTGTTTTGCAACAGCAGTACATTGCAATACATAAAATACACAACTTACAGTAAGTATACATAAAAAATTAAATTGAATAAGTAGTGCAAAAAGTGAGGTGCTGTTCATGGGTTCATTACCCATTCAGAAATCTGATGGCGTAGAGCAAGAAGCTGTTCCTAAAGCACTGAGTGCGTGTCTTCAGACTCCGGTACCTTCTCCTTGATGACAGCAATGAGAAAAGGGCACACCTAGGGTGATCCGGATACCCAGTGGTGGATGCCGCCTTTTGGAGGCACCGTCTTTCGAATGTGTCCTCTACACTGGGGAGGCAAGTGCTCATGATGGAGCTGGCTGAGTTTACAACTTCCTGCAGCTTTTTCCAAACCTGTACAGTGACCTTTCCATAGCAGACAGTGATGCAACCAGTTAGAAAGTTCTCCACGATATACCTGTAGAAATTTGTGAGTGTCTTTGGTGAAATAGCAAGTCTTTTCAAACTCCTAATGAAATATAGCTGCTGTCATGCCTTCTTTGTCATTGCATCAATATGTTGGACCCAGGTTAGATCTTCAGAGATGTTGACACCCACCCAGAAACTCTAAACTGCTCACCCTTTCCACTGCTGATCCCTTGATGAGGACTGGTGTATGTTCCTTCAACTTCCCTTCCTGAAATTCACAATCAATTCCTTCGTTTTACTGACACTGAGTGCAAGGTTGTTGTTGCAACGCCACTCAACCAGCTTATCCATCTTGCTCCTGTACAACCCATCACCATCTGAAATTCTGCCAACAACAGCATTGTCAGCAAATTTATAAATGCCATTTGAGCTGTGCTCAGCCACACAGTCGTGGGTGTGGAAAGAGTACAGCAATGGACTAAACACGCATCCTTGAGTGTTCATTGTCAGCAAGAGAAAATGGTGTTTCTGATCTGCATAGACTGTGGTCTCCTGGTGGGGAAATCAAAGGTTCAGTTGCAGAGGGAGGTACAGAGGACAAGGGTTTTTGAATCTGTTGATTAAAATATGAAGGTATGATTGCGATGAAGGTATGATTAGCACATTCCACACTGATTTCTCTATCTTCCGTATTGATGCAAAGTACTAATTTAGGACCTTACCACATCCTCTGTGTCAAACCACATGCTCCCTCCTTTATCCTTGAGTGGTCCCACCCACTCTGGTTATCCTTGGCTCTTGATGTATGTACAGAATTCCTTGGGATTCTCTTTAATCCTATTTGGCAAGAACTTTTCATTCCCCCTCCTGGCTTTCCTAATTCCCTTCTGGAGTTATTTTCTGACTTCTTTTAATCAAGGGCTCCATTCGAATTTAGCTTTCTAAATATTAAATATGCTTCCTTTTTCTTCTTGACTAAATTCACTACTTCCCTCAATTTGCAAAGTTCCCTTAGCTTGCTATTCTTGCCCTCCTTACTGGGATATACTTGTCCCGAAATCTGTGCAGTTGGGTCTTTAAACATTCTCCACAGGATATGACCTGTTGATAGAAGCCACCGAAGAACAATCAGAGCTACTGATAGAGGGTAGGTAAATGACGCCAACATTAACTTCATGTGGTTTTGAGGATTTTGCAGAGAAAGCATTAGTGGTACTGTACATCTCCCATGAAATAATGGAATAGGTTCCAACTTAAAAACAATATCATCGTGAATTTTCTTAACTGTTGTACAGCACGGGCCTGATATGCAAGGCCTATCCTCCAGTGCTGGCTGCACATTACGGTGGATCTCCTTAATGGAGAATGCCTGTGCGTGAGCAGGCTGACTGCCACAAGGTTCTTGACAGGTCAGGGTCCAGGTTCAGTGGCATGGAGTGCAAGACAACTGGGGACCCTAACTGCTGCACCCTTCCTCAGCCTTCACTGTTATCGTAACATGTCATCATCTTCCGCCAGCTCCACCATTGAGGCCTTGGTTGCATCTCTGTCTAAAACCTTCCCTCTGATCTTACCACCAGTGGTAACCCACCACGAGCTAAACTTCAGAAGCCATCGTTCTCGGGATCTCAGGAATTCACAAGTCTCTCCTCGACATCAAGATGATGATCCTCAAAGCCTACATATTATAGCTCAAAGAGAAAAGGCAGAATGCCTGATTCTGGAATCTATCTAATAGATTTGCTTAAATTCAGCAGGACATTTCTCAGAAGTGAGCAGCACTGCAAAAATGTGCATCAAGTATTGGTGGCAAATAATAATGCCTGGCTTATCACCAATCTGCACAAGGATTGGGCCTGGTGGTCCTGATCACAACTTCAAAGGTTTATTATCAAGGTATGTACACAGAATACAATTCTGAGATCTGTCTTCTCCAGATAGCCAAGAAATACAGAAAAACCATGGGTCATTGAAAGAAAATACATCAACCACCCCATATGAAAAGAATACTCACAAATCTGGACACGCCCACTAAAACATCACACCCCAAACCTCCAAGCCCCTCCCGTGCAAAAAAAATGCGACAATAACATCAAACCCCCAAACCCTCTCCCGCACACAATAATCTAACAGATCACTCACACGGAAAAACATCAAGATCAGACCCAAAATCCCCAGCCCCTCCCTCGGCCAAAAAAAAAGTAACATATCGCCCACCCGCCAACGGACAAGAGAGAAAACAGAAGCCTGAAGGAGACCAATATAAATGTTGCAGACACAGAATGGACACTGATTATTTTTTGTAAGCAGCTGATTTTGAGAAGGATGCAAAACTAGGAAAGATTAGACAGGCTGAATGCAAACCTTGCTACTTAGCTTCACTACTCTTGGAGCTTCTCACTATTATTATGCAATTAAGTCTGCACAAAGCATACTCTAATACAGTAAAACTGTGGAAATAACAGCCTGCAGGATAGAAAACCACAATATTATCCACTTACAGAAGTCCATTCCAGAAATGCTTCTCTCAGCAGGCCATGAGGTCAGAACTTCCTGGACACAAATTATCAAATACTGCCTTGTCAGTCTTTTGATTTTGCACAAGGATATTTTACAAACAGAATCACTGGCCATTAGTTGGCCCTGTGCCTCCAGTCTACAAAGTTACAACCCATCCAGAAATTTATACAATTCACCTTTCAACTCATTGGATTTTCAAAAATCTGGCCAAAACAAAGTTTATATTTTCATTTCCAACTCCACCCATTCCTTATTTTATTTTAAAATCTTTATTTAGGGATGCAGTATGGTAACAGGCCCATCCTGCTCAATTACATTCATGTGACCAATTAACCTTCTAACCCGTGTGTTTTTGGAGCGTAGGAGGAAACCAGACCATCTGGAAGGAACCCACATGGTCACAGGGAGAACGTACAAACTCATTACTGGCCCTGTAATAGCATTATGCTAACTGTTCGGCTACCGCACCACTCCAGACATTCAAGTCCTTTGCCCATTCTAAGGAAAATTTATCTGGCTCTAGTTCTACCTGGGAGATATTGACCACCTAGTCCCACAACCAAGTGCAAATTCTATGCTCAGATCAATCTGAAGTTGATAGTTAAAGAAACAAGAAGCTGCAGATGCTGGAAATCTGAACCAACAACATGTTGAAAATACTCAGGTTGGGCAGAACCTGTGGAGAGAGACAAAAAAGTTGAACTTTTAAGTCAGTGATCTTTCTGATGAAAGGTTATTGACCTCAAATATTAATTCTAGTTCCTCTTTCCAATTATGCTGCCTGCATGGCTGAGAAAGCCCATTCATAGCCTAGAGCTACAGTTCAGCCACTAAAATTCTGACTCCACTCACAGTGCCGAACTGCAGGCTAGGGCTTCTAGCTCATCTTCACTATATAGGCACACTGGAGACTATCCTAACCAGTTGTATCATGGCCTGGTATGGAAACACCAATGCCCAGGAATGGGAAAAGTCTACAGGGAGTGGTTGATACAGCCCAGTACAAAGGTAAAGCCTTCCCCACAATTTACATGGAGTTCTGCCACAAGAAAGCAGCATCCGCCATCATGAACTCCCATCAGAGACCATGCTCTTTTCTTGCTACTACTATTGGGCAGGAGGTACAGAAGGCTTAGGTCACACACCAGCAGGTTCAAGAGATATTACCTATCAGTCACCAGACTCCTGAACCAGCATGGATAACTTCATTCACCAAAACTCTGAACTGATTCTACAATCTACAGACCCATTTTCAAGTTTACAACTCATGAGCTCAGCATTATTTATTTGCACAATTTGTCTTCTGCACATTGGTTGTTTGTTAGTCTTTGTTTTCTTTCAAAAATTCTATTGTATTTCTTTTTTCCCCCCACTGTAAATTCCTGCAAGAAAATGAATCTCAAATAAGTATATGGTAACACACACAGACTTTGCTAATACATTTTACTGGCTTTGCTTTTATCTATTGCTCCAACCAAGCAACCAAATATATAGTCTGTTCCCACCACCCTATCTCTACTCTGGAATTTACCCCTCAACTGCAAAATAATACACAAATTAAGTGGTTGCTTTTAGGTGATATTGTCTTTTGCCAGTCATTCACTTGTTTCTCTGTTTTCCACCCCAAAGAAAACCCAAATGTCAACAAAATATCCCACTCAACCCATTAAGTCTTTAAAATAGCTCCCAATTCAGTTTCCTACTGACCACATTACTTTCTTCCAGCTACACTACTAAATGCCGTTAATATTCTTTGCAACAATCATTCCTTTATTGCACAAGATGGTTTGTTAGAAGCTAAGCATTCAGCAAATGCCAAATTCTAAACACAACCAAGTCATTTTTGCTGCTGCTTGTCTGACCATACAATGGAAACTTATATCTTAAATAAAGTGACAAGAATGCAGGTATTTTAACAGAAGATAATCAAAATAATACAAATTGATTCAAGGATATTCATATAGCTTGAATGGAGTTAATTCTAATCTTTCATTTTAAAAATCAAGCTATAATGACCACAGCAAAACCCATGCTTCTGAAGGAACTCAATAGGTTAGGCAGCATCCTTGGAAGCAAGGGGATAGTTAACATTTTGTGCCAAGATTGTGCATCAGGACTGAGCACAAAAGGGAAGATATAAAGAAGTGAAGGGCAGACAGGAGCTGGCAAGTGATCGGTATATCCGGTTGAGAAGAGGTTGTTAGGTTTGGGCAGATGGAGTCAGGTTGGGGGTGCGGGGGAGAATGGAGGCTTGGAATGATCGGTGGTGGCAAATCCCAATTATGGAAGCCTTGTGGAATATCACTAGTCATGGGACTAAAAATTTCCACCATCACCCTCTGTTTTCTATCATTGCATTTCTGATGAGCTAGCTCTCTCTGGATCCCATGTGATTTAACTTAACAGTTCCAGATTTGTCCAGAAGGGAAAACATTCTTGGGATCTATGCTATCCGAAATCCCTTCAGAATATTGGGCTTCAAGTAAAATCACCTAGCATTCTGAATTCCAATTAACAAACTCACAACTATATTGCACCCATGAATCAACCTAATCTACCTTAGCCAACTTGTCTCTAATGCAATTATTTCCCTTCCTAAATAAGAAAACCAAAATGTTATGCAGTCTGGTATGTTGTAGGGAGCTTCCCTACTTTTGCAATCAAGGCCAGCATTCAAATAATACTGCTAAATTGTACTTAAATGCTCACTTTGTTTTATGAGGATGACAGAATCTCACTTTGCTATCACATCTCTCACTGTAACCAATATTCTGCTTTTTTTATTCTTCCTACCAAAGTAGATAACATCTGTTTCCTCACACAATGCACAAATCTAGCAAATGTTGTATATTCTTAACCTATACCCTTCTGTAGATTTTGGATTGTTCTTGAAACAAACAAGTCTGCCCACAATACCCTTCAGCCAAGTCACTTGTATAGATTGCAAACTATTCAAACTAGCAGAGATACAAAAACCTGAATACACGCACCACTAGACTCACGACCTCCAGCTTCCACTACACTTTTGAACAGACCTCTCTGACGCTGAAGATGAATTTTTGATCTCCCAATCTACATTGTCACAGCCCTTTCACTTTGATTCCTTGAACTGCAGTTTCTCTGCTGCTGCTACACTATATTCTGCATTGTTTCTTTTTTACTACCTTGACGTACTTGTGTATTACATGTATCTGGATAGCACAAAGTTTTCCAATGTACCTCAGTAAACGTAATAATAAACTAATAATAACTATCAATAACACGACTAATTCCTGCAGCATTCCAACAAAAAAAATTGCCTACCTCTTTGATGGTCCAGAGCCATCAAACACTACTCATACATTGACCTTTCATTCCCAGAATCATTCTCATGAATCTCCTCTGGATCCCTCCAATGCCACATCTTTTCTTAGATAAGGAGTGCAGAACTGTTCACAATACAGGCAGTCCTCAGGTTACGAATGTCCGACTTACAGACAACTAGTACTTACGAACAGACTGGCATAAAGCCTATCATATTAAAAATTTGATTAAATACAATGGTTCATAATAATGAACGCACGCATTACTTTGTGACGCTCATGAAAACATTGTGTGGCTTCAGCGGTTTGTCGGCTCGAGGAAGGAGAACGTTGTCCGCCATTTTAAGTCCGATCACGTTGCCGTTAACAAAGTGTGTAACTTTGTATTTGGCTTAAATTTTTCTCTTGTTTACCCTTGTAACCATGCCTCCAAAGCGTAAATCTGATGCAAGTGCTGGTGATGCATCAAAAAGGAAAACAATCACGATTGAAAATAAAGTGGAAATAATAAAGCCATCGGAAAGAGGTGAAACACCATCGGTCATTGGAAAAGCACTAGGTCAACGATCGGAACAATTTTAAAGGATAAAGTGATAATAGCATTTGAGGAAGAAGACTAGGACCTAAAAACTCCAGAACTGAAAAAGTTTTTGACTAAAGAGTTAGCTGAAGCCTTTCGTCTCACTGAAGCAGGGGTAACAAAGTTATAGGAGCAAGATTCAAGTACAGAGAGGTTCACCAAAGTTTACCATACAGTTACCGAGGGCCTCAGCTGCTATAAGGCCATTTATGACGAGAAAAAGAAAAGCTCTGCATAAAAAGGCAAAATATATACTATATACTAAGACAAACATTTGACTAACTGACGCTAAATAAGAACCATATGTACCTGTTCTGACTTACCTACAAATTTGACTTAAAGACAGACTTAGGAACGGATCTCGTTCGTAACTCAGGGACTGCCTGTACTCCAAATCTCAGAACCTGAAGCCGATGTGTGGGCTGCCTTCAGGAGGGTGAATCCACGGAAAGCATCCAGACCGGATGGGGTACCTGGCCATGCACTAAAGACCTGTGCTGACCAACTGGCTGGTGCGTTCACTGAGATCTTTAACTTCTCGCTTCGGCAGTGTGTGATATCCACCTGCTTCATGCAGACTTCAATTATAGCAGTGCCCAAGAGGAGCTAGGTGACCTACCTCAATGACTATTGCCCAGCTGCACTTACATCCACAGTGATGAAGTGTTTTGAGAGGTTGGTGATGAAATACATCAGCTCCTACCTGAAAGGTGACTTGGATGTGCTCCAATTTACCTACCAGAGCAACAGGTCCACAGCAGATGCCATCTCATTGACTCTTCACTCAATCCAGAAACATATGCACAGCAAAGATGCAAATATCAGGATGTTCTTTATCGACTACAGCTCAGCATTCAATACCGTAATCCCTCAAAACTAATCAATAAGCTGCAGGACCTTGGCCTCAATACCTCCTTGTGCAATTGGATCCTGGATTTTCTCACTTGTAAACCCCAGTCAGGTTCAATTGTCAACAACATCTCCTCCACAATCTCCATCAACACAGGTGCACCATAAGCCTGAGTACTTAGCCCTCAGCCCTACTCACTTCACATCTATAACTGTGTAAGCACAACTCCAATACCAAATTCAAGTCTGCTGATGAAACCATTGTTGTGGGCTGAATCAAAGGTGATAATGAATCAGCATAGAAGAGGGAGACTGAAAATTTGGCTGTGGAGTGTCATAACAGCAATCTCTCACTCAATGGCAGCAAGACCAAGGAAATGATTGTAGACTTCAGCAGAGGGAAACCAGAGGTCCATGAACCTGTCCTCATCAGAGGATCAGCAGTGGAGAGAGTTAGCACTTCAAATACCTGGGTGTTACTATTTCAGAGGATCAGTCCTACATAGAAACATAGAAAATAGGTGCAGGAATTGGCCATTCGGCCCTTTGAGCCTGCACCGCCTTTCACTATGATCATGGCTGATCATCCAACTCAGAACCCTGTACCAGCCTTCCCCCCCATACCCCCTGATCCCTTTAGCCACAAGGGCCGTATCTAACTGCCTCTTAAATATAGCCAATGAACTGGCCTCAAATGTTTCCTGTGGCACAGAATTCCAGAGATTCACCACTCTGTGTGAAGAAGTTTTTCCTCATCTCGGTCCTAAAACGCTTCCCCTTTATCCTCAAACTGTGACCCCTTCTTCTGGACTTCCCCAACATCGGGAACAATCTTCCTGCATCTAGCCTGTCCAATCCCTTTAGGATTTTATATGTTTCAATAAGATCCCCCCAACAAGTATAAGCCTAGTTGATCCAGTCTTTCATCATATGAAAGTCCTGCCATCCCAGGAATCAATCTGGTGAACCTTCTTTGTACTCCCTCTATGGCAAGGATGTCTTTCCTCAGATTAGGGGACCAAAACTGCACACAATACTCCAGGTGTGGTCTCACCAAGGCCTTGTACAACTGCAGTAGAACCTTCCTGCTCCTGTACTCGAATCCTCTTGCTATGAATGCCAGCATACCATTCGCCTTTTTCACAGCCTGCTGTACCTGCATGCCCACTTTCAATGACCGGTGTATAATGACACCCAG
The DNA here is from genome assembly GCF_030028105.1 of Mobula birostris. Classification (NCBI taxonomy): domain Eukaryota; kingdom Metazoa; phylum Chordata; class Chondrichthyes; order Myliobatiformes; family Myliobatidae; genus Mobula; species Mobula birostris. Next base: position 99,177,630 of record NC_092377.1, read on the forward strand.
GTCTCGTTGCACCTCCCCTTTTCCTAATCGGCCACCATTCAGATAATAATCTGTTCTCCTGTTTTTGCCACCAAAGTCGATAACCTCACATTTATCCACATTAAATTGCATCTGCCATGAATTTGCCCACTCACCTAACCTATCCAAGTCACCCTGCATCCTCTTAGCATCCTCCTCACAGCTAACACTGCCAGCCAGCTTCGTGTCATCCGCAAACTTGGAGATGCTGCATTTAATTCCCTCGTCTAAGTCATTAATATATATTGTAAACAACTGGGGTCCCAGCACTGAGCCTTGCGGTACCCCACTAGTCACTGTCTGCCATTCTGAAAAGGTCCCGTTTATTCCCACTCTTTGCTTCCTGTCTGCCAACCAATTCTCTATCCACATCAATACCTTACCCCCAATACCGTGTGCTTTAAGTTTGCACACCAATCTCCTGTGTGGGACCTTGTCAAAAGCCTATTGAAAATCCAAATATACCACATCCACTGGTTCTCCCCTATCCACTCTAGTAGTTACATCCTCAAAAAATTCTATGAGATTCGTCAGACATGATTTTCCTTTCACAAATCCATGCTGACTTTGTTCGATGATTTCACCGCTTTCCAAATTTGCTGTTATCACATCTTTGATAACTGACTAGCATTTTCCCCACCACCGATGTTAGGCTAACCGGTCTATAATTCCCCTGTTTCTCTCTCCCTCCTTTTTTAAAAAGTGGGGTTACATTAGCCACCCTCCAATCCTCAGGAATTAGTCCAGAATCTAAAGAGTTTTGAAAAATTATCACTAATGCATCCACTATTTCTTGGGCTACTTCCTTAAGCACTCTGGGATGCAGACCATCTGGCCCTGGGGATTTATCTGCCTTTAATTCCTTCAATTTACCTAACACCACTTCCCTACTAACATGTATTTCGCTCAGTTCCTCCATCTCACTGGACCCTCTGTCCTGGACCCAACATGCAAGTGCAATTGCGAAGAAAGCACAGCAGTGCCCCTAGTTCCTTAGGAGTCTGCAGAGTTCCAGCATAACATCTAAAACTCTGACAAACTTTTATAGACATGCAGTGGGGAGTGTATTCACTGGCTGCATTATGGCCTGGTACGGAAACACCAACGCCTTTGAATGGAAAATCCAAGAAAATGTAATGCAATCGGCCCGGTACATCACAGGTAAAGCCCTCCCAGCCACTGAGCACATCCACACGAAACGCTGCTATTGGAAAGCATCGTCCCCCACTACAGGGGACATGCTCTTTTTTTGCTGCTGCCATCAGATAGAAGGTACATGAGCTTCAGGACTCGCACTACCAGGTTCAAGAACAGATATCAGGCTCTTGAACAAAAGGGGACAACCACACTCACCTGCCCATCCACTGAGATGCTCCCACAACCAATTACCTCACTTTAAGGACTCTTTATCTCATGTCCTCATTATTTATTGATATTTATTTACTCTGTCTTTGCATTTGCAGTTTGTTGTCTTCTTCATTCTGGCTGATCTTACATTGATCCTGTTATAGTTCTACACTATAGATTTGTTGAGTATACCTGCAGGAAAATGAACCTCAAGCTTGTATATAAAACTTATTTCGAACTTTGAAATGTGGTCTGACCAATGTCTTATAAAACCTCAGCATTACAACCTTGCTTTTGTACTTTAGTCCTCTCAAAATGAATGCGCACATTCCTGATTGCTTGCTGTAGCTGCATATTAATTTACAGTGATTCTATGTACAAGGCAAAACAGAAACCTGAAGCATTTGTCAAAATCTTCAATCAGAGGGGTCCGATGGATGATTCATTTACCTTCTTCAGTGGTACCCAATATGTTCTATGCTAGTGTTCAACTAACTTGATTCATTCCACCTAACACCCAGAAATAGCCAACTGAATTGGATACAGCAAAGACTATGGGCCCTGACGTAATATCAGCAGGTTTTTTAAACTCATGCTCCAGAACTTGCCACACCCTTGGCCAAGATGCTTGGAAAATTATCCAGGTTATGTCTGTTCAGAAGCAGAATAAATTCAAACTGGCCATTTACCAGCCCATTAGCTTACTCTCGGTCAAACTGATAGAAGGGAAAACCAGTGCTGCTATCACAACCACCTGCTCACATTAGGTTTGATGAAAGTCACTCAGCTCCTGACCTCGTTATCGTCTTAGTTCAAACTAGGATTGAAGAGCTGAACAGAGGTGAAGAGTAACTGCTCTTGACATTTAATCATGCATAGTATCAAGGAATCAGGTTAAACATGACAGAAGGGCGGGGGAGAACCCTCCACTAGCTGAAATCATACTTAGCACCTTACAACGCCAGTGACACAGGTTCAATTTCCACCACTGTGTGTAAGGAGTTTGGACATTCTTTCCATGGGTTTCTTCCGAGTGTTCTGGTTTCCTCCCACATTCCAAAGTAGTAAGGGTTAGCAGGTTAATTGGTCACTTGAATGTACCTGGACAGTGTGGGCTCATTGGGCCGGAAGGGCCTATAACCGTCCTGTAACTGTAAATTTAAAAACTTAAATTCTCTGCCTTCCTCCCCAGAAAAATAGGCAAGTTTCATCTGCTTTATGAACTTTATTCATTGAGTGCTTGTATCCCATAAAGCCTCTGCACACCTTCCTCACAATCTACACTGCCGCCTGGCTACATATCATCACACTTGTGTATATCATTGTTCACTGCCAACCAAATGATTGATGTCGATCATGAAAACGCAGGGCCTACACAGATCTCTGGAGCACTCCTCTCTCAGACAAAACTCTTTATGCCTGCGATTTCTTTCTGTTAATCCATGGCAGTATAATATCCTCAGTTCCATTTTCATCTCCCAACTCATACGTGATACCTTAGTAAAGTCCCACATACCACGTCCATTAATTTCCCCTTATCTATTCTACCAATTACAACCTCAAAGTACCAAGATTTATCAAAGAGTAGGCCTTTTCATTTTTTGCATATTGACTCTGCCCAATTTTATTACAGGTAATCAGTTTATTATTGTCATGCACAGTGAGGAACTTTTTTTTTGCATGCCACCCATACAGATCATTACCATTAGAAGTACATGAAAGTAGTACAAAGGGAAAAACAATTAAGAGAGTACAGAATATAGTTACAGCTACAGTGAAAATGCAGTGCAGATAGAACAGTACAGTTCCTTTCTCGTGCTGAAGTTGGTCTGTGGTCCCTCATTTCCTCTCCGTACTTTCTTAAGCAGCATGGGGTGGGGGGGGGAGGAGGGCAAATAGGTACATTAGCTACCCTCCAGAATGACTGAACTTTTCCAGAATCCATAGACTACCACCTCAATTACCTGGTCAGTTGTCTCTTTCAAAACCTTAGAACACAATTTCTTTAATCATATACAGTAGCGTATATAATTAGAAGGACTTTGGCCTCACCCAGTAACCATTACCTCGCTACCTTCTAAGTCACTGAGGCCTCAGCTCCTGCATGTCTTTTAAGCTGCTAAGGGCCCAGGCTCCTGCACACCCTACAAATTTAATGAGTCATTTATTACACTCACGTAAAAAGGTGAACCAAAACTATAATGAGATAGTAATGCTTGAATAACATCCAACAGTCCAGAAAATCTGCTAATCCAAAATTGCCAGCATGCCAGATCAGAGTTTTACCGTACTTACTTCAGTTATTCTTATTAGCCCAAATTTTCCTGTTGGGCACCCTGTCAAAAGGCAAATGTCAATCCTGCTGCAGCAGGACAATGCCGAAGATCTGAACACGTGAAATAGGGGCAGTGGAGATCTGTCAGCCACTTGAAACTGCTGAACTACAGATCAAAGCCGATCTTCTCACTCCAAAACACCTCTTTCCTGCTCTCACTACATATCCCTTGGGGCCCATGACTCATTGGTGACAGTTTTATTTATTTCTTTAGAGATTCAGCACAGAACAGGACTTTCTGCCCATGAAGCTGCACCGCCCAGCAAGCCAGCCATTCAACCCCAGACTAATCACAGACTATTTTACAAGACCAATTAACCTACTAATCTGTACGTCTCTGGAACATGGGAGGAAATCAGAGCACTCAGAGAAAACCCACGCGTTCACAGGGAGAATGTACAAACTCCTTAAAAATAGCGTCAGAATTGAACTCGAAACTCCGATGCCCTGAGCTGTAATAGCATCATACTAACTGCTACACTACCGTGATGCCCTAATATGAATGCAAACTGTTCTTTGCACTTTGAAAATAAATAGCAATTAAATAACAGTCCCACTCTGCCACATTCACAACTTGGTTTCACACGGTTATAATATAATCTTAATAAAAATGCAATATGGTTCATAAGGAATTGACAAGCAAACCACATCCACAAGCTTCACTGTTCATGAAGGTTCCAAGTGATCTGCTTCCACAGCTCCACTTATTCTGCATTGTCTCCAATCCTTTATTTGCTCAATATCCACAAACTTATCAATATGTTTTGAATAAACTCCCACTCCCTCGGGGATAGAAAATTCCAAAAAATCCAATTTCTCCATGAAGAAATTTATTCTCGCCTCAGTAATTGCCTCCCATAAACTCTAGAGAACATATTACAGAATTTAGTGCAATGCCTTGCTTTGAAAGTAGCCAGGTGATTCCTCCAACAGTTAAAGAGTCACAAAGTCATAGAAAAATACAGCACAGAAACAGGCCCTTCTGCCTATCTGGTTCACACCTAACCATTTAAACTGCCCACTCCCATCGAAAGGCACTGGGACCATAGCCCTCCATATCCTAACCACCTGTATACCTATTCAAACTTCTCTTAAACATTAAAATCAAGCTTGCATGCATCACTTGCGCAGCAGCTCATTCCACACTCTCACAACCAACAGAGTGAAGTTTCCCCTCATATTCCCCTTAAACTTTTCACTTTTCATGCTTAACCCATGACCTCTGGTTCTAGTCTCACCCAACCTCAGTGGAAAAAGCCTGCTTGTACTTACCCTATCTGTACCCCTCATAATTTTGTATACCTCTATCAAATCTCCTCTCAATCTTCTACATTCCAAGGAATAAAGTCAATCTTTCTCCATATTTAAGGTCTACAATCCAGGCAACATCCTTGTAAATTTTCTGAGTACTCTTTCAACTTTATTTACATCTTTCCTGTAGGTAGGTGATCAAAACTGTACCCAATACTCCAAATTAGGCCACACCAACATCCCATACAACTATAACATAACAACGCATCTCCTATATGCAATACTTTGGCTTATGGAGGCCAATGCGCCAGAAGTTTTCTTTACAACCCTATCTATCTGTGCTACCACTTTCAATGAGATATGGCCCGTATTCCCAGATCCCCTTGTTCTATTACACTCCCCAGTTCCCTACCATTCACTTTGTAAGACCAACCCTGGTTGGTCACACCGAAGTGTAACACCTCGCACTTGTCCGCATTAAATTCCATCTGCTATTTTTTAGTCCATTTTTCAAGCTGGCCCAGATCCCACTACAAGCTCTGATAGCCTTCCTTGCTGTTCACTATACCCCCAATCTTGGTGTCATCCACAAATCTCCTGATCCAGTAAACTACATTATCATTCAGATCATTGATATAGATGACAAACAACAACAGACCCAGCAGTGATCCCTGCAGCACTTCACTGGTTACAGGCCTCCAGTCAGAGCGGCAACCATCTGCTACCACTCTCTGGTTTCTCCCACAAAGCCAATCTCTAATCCAATTTACTACCTCATCTTCAATGCTGAGCGACTGAACCTCCTGACCAACGTCCGATGTAAGACCTTGTCAAATGCCGTGCTAATGTCCATGTAGCCTTCAGCAACTTTTCTGGTAACTTCCTCAAAAAACTCTGTAAGATTGGTTAGACACGACCTACCACACACAAAGCCATGCTGACTGTCCTTAATCAGTCCCTGTCTATCAAAATACTTGTATATCCGATCCATTAGAATACTTTTCACTAACTTTCCTACTACTGATGTCATACTCAGTTGTAAGATATGTTCCTGGTTTATTTTTAGATCCTTTCTTAAACAGCGGAACAACATTAGCTATCCTCCAATCCTCTGGTACCTCACCTGTCACTAAGGATGATTTAAATATCTCTGCTAGAGCCCCTGCAGTTTCTGCTCTTGCCTCCCACAGGGTCTGAGGGGATACCTTGTATTCAGTCTGTCAGTATGTGGGAACTTAAAATCACCTACTAGAACATTATGTTTTTTGCAACGGTCCGCGATCTCTCTAAAACTTTGTTCCTCTAAATCCCATACACTGTTGGATGGTCTGTAATATAGCCACCATAACACGGTCACCCCTTTCGTATTCCTCAGTTCCACCCACAAAGCCTCACTAGACAAGTTCTCCAGTCTATCCTGACTGAGTACTGCAGTGAAATTTCCCTGACTAGTAACACCACCCCTCCCGCTTTAAACCCTCACGCTCTGTCGTGTCTGAAACAGCGGAACCCCGGAATGTCGAGCTGCCCTACCTGTTTCCAAGTCTAATGGCTCCAATATCATAATTCTAAGCATTGATCCATGCCCTGAGCTCATGCACCTTTCCTACAATACCCTTTGCATTGGAATGTTTGCAGTTCAGGTCATTAGTCATACATTTGATTCCTGACTTCATCTGGAGTCTTAACATTTGTTTCCACAACTTCTCCACTAACTGTTCTGGCACTCTGGTTCCCATCCACCTGCAACCCTAGTTTAACCACCCCCAATGCAGGAACAGACCTTCACACGAAGCTGTTAGTTCCCTCCAATGCAAGTGCAAACCATCTCTCTTGTACAGGGCCCACCTTCCCTGGGAGGCAATGTACCATCCAGGAATCTCAATTCTCATCCACAGAACCTTCTTCATATTTCCCCAACTAACACATCCCCTAGCACCACAACTCTCCTCTTTTCTCCCCTTCCCTTTGGAGTCACAGAGACAGACTCAGTGCCAGAGATGTGATCGCTGTGACTTTTCTCTGCTAGATCAACCCCCACCCCCTAACAGAATCCAAAGCTGTTGAGGGGGATTGGCCACAGGGATTATCTGCACTGGCTGGTTAACCCCTTTCCTCTTCCTGTCACCCAGTCTCCTTGGGTGTAACTACCATTCTATATGTCCTATCTATCACCTCCTCAGCATCCCAAATGATCCAGAGTTCATCCAGTTCCAGCAGAGTGTTAGAAGCTGCAGCTGAATGCACTTCTTGCAGGTCAAGTAGTTAGGGACACTGGAGGTCTCCTTACCTTCCCACATCCCACAAGAGGCGCATCCTTACTGTTCTGTGCAAATATATAACGGAGGAAAACAATAAATAGACAATGGGAAAGAAAAAAAATCTACCCGCAGCTTTTTCGACTTCTCTCAGTCAAGCCTCTCCTCATTGAAGCCTCTAAGAGCTAAAGCCTTGAATTCCCCACTCTAATACTGTCCACTCCAACAAATGCCACTTCGCTTGCCCCTGCCACGCTTTAATTTCTCCCTGCCGATCAATCCCGATTGCTGATTGTAATCTACTCAAAACACCAAACTGTCTTTATTTACTCAATGGGCAAACCTGAGTGAGCTACATCTTCTCACGCTTCCAATCACTGATTGCCACTGTTCAAGTTTGAGAAGTTGTAAAACTTCTTTTGACCTGTTTCGAAAGAATACAATACTACACTCCACATCAGTTTGAATCAGCCCAGAGCTGCTAGTTGTTTAATTTTCTAAGGCTTTGTTACAGAAATGTTTTTGCTCATCCACTTTTGGATGTAGACAACTGCTCTAAGAATGCTATGGTAATTCACCAGTGGACGACAATATTTGTTCATGATAGTTAAAAAGTATCTCAGATTACATTATAAAATGATTTCCCAACCAAATAATGAAGATGGGTATGGTCAGGCTATAATTTAATGAATGATAAGCATCATAATCTAGGGCAGGGGTTAGACCGTAAGATACAAGAACAGCATTGGTCCATTTGGCCCATCCAGTCTGCTCTGCCATTTCATCATGACTGATCCAATTTTCCTCTTAGCCCCAATCTCCTGCCTTTCCCCCATATCCCTTCATGGCTTGACCAATCAAAAATCTATCAACCTCTGCCTTAAATATACATAAAGACTTAGCCTCCACAGCTGCCTGTGGCAAAGAATTCCACAGATTCACCACTCTCTGGCTAAAGAAATTCCTCATCTCCGTCCTAAAAGGGTCTCTATTCTGAGGCTGTCCTCTGGTCATAAGACTCTCCCACCTCAGGAAACATCCCAAGTTTGTTTCAATACTGTGGACCCCTACCATTAACCCAGGGGTCCATGGACCCCGGGTTGGGAACCCCTGCTCTCAGGGAATAAGACAAGATAAAATTCCTTGATAATTTATTCTAAATAAATTTCACAAACAAACGCTAACATCTAAAAAGACTATCCCTGAGTAAAAGCCAAATACAAATTAAAAATTAATTGTAAAGTATTTAAAGCAAGGTGGCAATAACAGGCTCGCCTACATGCAAACATCTTTCTGTCATCCTTAATTCTAGGATAAAATGTACAGTAATCTTACTTGCGCGCAGCAAATGGAGCCTACCCGGCCGCACCCTAGAAAATATGAAAATAATCTTGGAAATACAAGACTTTGAAAATGAATGATAACAACTTGAAAACTCCGCGCCAAGTGACACCTCCTCCCTCTAGTGTAGTTTTTCGGTGTAGAAGCAGAAAATACATCAATAGCTAACGACACGGCGGGGGAAAAAATGCTTCAATTTTCTGCGAGAGAGAAAAACTAATCCTCATATTCCGGTCTAAATATGCATTAATGCCACACTGTCGCAAACTCCTACGCATAAGTCTCTAACAAACTTTCCTCCCAACTTCTATTTGCGCTTGGTCAGTATCCCAGTGAAAAAGCAGCTCACACGTCCTCCGCCAATTACTCAAAAATTAGCATTTATTATCAAATTCATCATTTCCTCACAAGTATACAAATACCCGGCAAAAAAACTATGTTAAGTGCACCGAAATGCCTCTCAAATTAGCCGTTTCCTTCAAATCTTGATGATAAATGAAGATTTCAATGTCCAATACTTACTCGGAAGGCGTCCCGCAGGGCGAATGACTTAGGTGCTTGCTGCACAGAGCAATTCTGGAAGGGGGAAAAAAAGAGCCCGACGCAGGCTTGGGAAAGGATCTATGTCGAAAGCTTTACAATAAATGAAACGATTCCAAGTCACAAGGTTACCAGCCTGGACTAGTGAGAGTGTGGAAAGGCTTTACACGCACCTGGTCTTGCATGAACCAGTTGGGAATAGACAAGCGTCGTGGTTAAGAAGGCAATCTGGATTTTACGTGGCTTCGCATTTCAACAGTTGGTGGTGGGGAGGGGATGGTAAAGAAGTTGGATTTCCTCCAGTATGAACAAACTGCGGCAGTTGAAAAAAAACAAGCCACAATTCTCCAAAGTGTTCGCGGGGGGGGGGGGTTGCTTCAAACGCTAATATTTGAATGCAGTTGCACCCTAAATACTCGCTGTTTTAATAATGCTTCGCTGCAGCTTTGAGGGCCGAGGTTTTCTCGCTAAAACTCCCATTGTATCAACTGGCCGCGACAGATGTTTGTTTCAGTATCACCCCCACCCAGTTCAATGCACACAAGAGATTTACTGCAGCTTCAGCACGACGGCATTCATTTTGTACACTTTCTTTGCTGCTGCAGAAGTTATTGCCGAATGAAATTCGGTCACTACCTACTGAACAGCGTGGAAAATGATGGTGCATATAGATTTTCGTTTCCTTTCCTGCAGGGTGCAAAATGAAATATACATGAAAGTAAACCGTGCACGGGCTTTCTTTATTTATCTGGTTCACTTTGTTTTGGCGGTGCAAGCTTAAAGCTGGAGCAGACACAGCGCGTACCCACTCAGCGCCAGGAAGCAGCCGGCACCCTGTGCATGCGCGGCGGCCACAAAGCTCAAGGCCAAACAGAGCGACCGGGAGGGGGGGATTGGAGCGGCCCGGTCTGCCTCCTACATGTTTCGGCATGCGGCCGGCTGTGCAAGCGTTCGCCCTCCCTCTCTCCGTCCCCGTTTACCTCTGCAGCTCGGACGGTTCCATGTCGGGAGGGGGGGCTTCCTACTGGTGCAAAGGGCGCAGCATAGCTGCTGCTCGGCGGCCGCCGTTCGGAGAGACGGGAGGATAGAGGGCACCTCGGCTCACAGTAAACGAAGCGATCAGACGATGCTGCAAGGACAGGGGAGTGCCGTCGCCGGCTTCCCCTCAGCCTGCGCTCAGGCTCCGCTCGGCTGCTGCGGCGGCCATCTTGAGACCGGTCTGCCTGCGGTAACTACGGCAACCCGCGGCGGCCAGCCCAGCCCGCCCGTCTACTCGCGGCCGACAGGGGGCGAGCCGAGGGTCACCCTGTCCGGATCAACTCAAATTTCATCTTTAATTTACAAATCAACCGGTTTACATTGCCGCGCATCAGAGTGGATGATAAATGCAGGCAGGCAAATTTAAGGGGATTGCTTGATTTTCGCTGTCCTGCATCATTTATAATTGTGTGTGTTGTGTACATGCCGGTGATGCTGCTGCAAACACGATTTGCATTATACCTGTACCTCAACGCACCTGTGCACATGACAATAAACTTGGGAGTGGATAGAAGTTCAGACCAGAAGGGACCTTGTACATCGAAAAGGCTGGGGAAGGGAAGAGTGAATGATTTCCCGGGGAGGTATGTATGAATTCATTTACATTGATGTGGTTTTCAGATTAATGAGAGTAATTTGTAGATCAATTGTTTGTTTGTATTAGGGAGGGAAGAATGGAGAAGTATTTGAGGCCGTTGCTAGTGTGGTTGACATGAGGGTGGCAACCTCACCAGCAGCAGCCTAGAAGGCAAGCATTTCAAACGCAAATCAGATGTACGTACAGTATTTTCTTGCACAACGTGATGTCTCACTTTCGCCATTTGGCAAAGCAACGATTTGCATAAGCACTTTGTTTTGAAGGAGGTGGCTGAATAAGGTCTTGTAAGAGGAGTGAGACCGTTCAAGGAATTTGTGAGGAGATTGACTTAGAAAGCCCATGTCCAACAATAGTTGGACTGCTTAGAAATTTCTAACTTTAGTGAGCAGGTTAGGGGTTTTACATCCATCAGAGGTCTAAATCTTCCGGACGAGAAGCTCTATTTGGCCAGTTCTAGAGAAGCAAAACACACATAGCAATTGCCACTGCAAATCATATTCGCGGACGCCGTAGGCTTTGGTTTTAATGTAGCTGGAAATACATTTTTCCATAAGTTTTGAGGTAGTGGCATGCAGGGTACATTTCATAACGTGCTGTGAAGTATGACAGAAAACCCAGGGCTGAGAAAAACAGAAAACAGAAAATACGGGAAACACTCCGAAGATCCCACAGCATCTGCGGAAAGATAAACAGAATTAGAGTTCAGAATCAGATTTAATATCACGAACATATGTCGTGAAATTTGCTCACTTTGCAGCAACGGTACACTGCACAGTAATAATAAGGAAAAAACTGAATTGCAGTAATTGATTGTGTGCTTGTGTGTGTACATATATATAAAGATTAAATAAATAGTGCAAAAATAGAAATAAAAAAGTAGTGAGGTAGTGTTCATGGGTTCCATTTCCATTCAGAAATCAGATGGCAGAGGGGAAGAAGCTGTTCCTGAATCATTGAATGTGTGCCTTCAGGGTCCTGTACCTCCTGGACAATGAGAAGAGGGCCAGTCTCTGAGTGATGGGGGTCCTTAACAACAGACACTGCCTTTTTGAGGCATGGCTCCTTGCAGTCCTGGATACTACGGAGGCTAGTATCTATAATCGATCGAGCTGACTAAGTTTACAACTCTCTGCAGCTTACTTCAATGCTGTGCAGTAGACCCCCCTCCCCGCACTCATTCTGCCACTGCCCATAATTTGTACATTCTCCCTGTGAACATGTGGGTTTCCTCTGGGTGCTCCGGTTTCCTCCCACAGTCCAAAGACCTACCGGTTGGTAGGTTAATTCTTCCTCTTAGCCCATCACACCCACTGGGGCAAAGGCTGCCAACAGCAACTCGCAAGAGTCCTCTATCCTGGGCCAGACTTTCAAATTGTCCCCAGGCGTAGCCCACCCTCAGAGATCCTTCCTCTCCCAGGGATGAGCTCTTAGGAGCTTCGGCCAGCATTTTTGTAGCACTGGGTTTTCACATGATGGGGTTGCTAGCCCATGCCCAACCCTCCTACTTTTTCAGGCGTGCTTGGGACTGTCCATAGTGGAGTCAGTAGGTTAATTGGCCATTGTAATTCATCTTGTGATGAAGCTGATGTTCAACATATGAGTTGCTGGGCGGTGCAGCTTGGTGGGCCAGAACATTCTGGGCTGTATCTCTAAATAAAAGAAAAAAGATAATGTTTCAGGTCAAAACCACTGCCAAACTGGCTTCGCAGTGAATTATTAGCTTCATTTCTCCCTTTGCAGGTGTTGCCTGACCTGTGGAGTGTTTTCCAGCATTTTCGGTTTTTAATTCAGATTTACAGCATTCACAGTTTTTGATTTTCATTTACTGTGTGTACAGAAACGTGTTTTGTTTTAAATGCAGAAATCTCTGGAAATGGAGCTAAATGTGAATGGAAGCACAATCGATCCATGAGTTTAAATTTTGAAATGAATATCCATCTGATGCTTCTTTAGCTGTTGAAGTACCCTTATTAAGTAAAGGGTTAATTTTAAGTCCTCAGCGTAGCCCAACAATTAATTAGATTGGTAGGGCCATTTTTTAACCCCACTAGCTCACTGGAAATTTCTCAGTATTTCTAGCACAGACCTACAGGATTCTGAAGACAAACACGAGCTCAATTGTCAAGCTTCCTGCTGCTTCTTTTCCCAAAGAAATCAATTCACTTCAACTCACTTTCTCTCCATATGCCCCCGTGCATTAAAACCTGAGCTGAGAATCTCCTTAAAAAGCGCACGGAGCATGTCAAAAAGGAGATTGAATGATCAGCTCTTTCCACCAGTTCTCAAATGAGTCCTGTAGGGGCTGTGTATCTGCTCCCCATCTGGTTTGTATTCTGTGCTGCGGGGTTTACAATGGTAAGTAGTCACATGAGTGGGGGCATGGTAAAAGCGAAGGGAATAAGTTGCGTAATCTTGCTTATTTCATGGCAGTCTGCGGCTTGGGACCAGCGGAGATCGTATCTTTGCTGACCACTTGATATCGCTTCAAGATTGTATGTTTGCCAATTGCTAATAAAGGATCAAAATAAGGGATTAGACTCTTTGGAGCAATCATTTCATCGGAGCTGAGGGCATGTCATGCAAGTATAACAACCCCATGGCAGTCACAGGTGAGTGGCAGTTGTTTCGTTTTAATTTTCGATTAGCTTATGCCGCCTCAAGTCCTGATGCAGCGTTTCGATGTGCAACGTCAAGTATCCCTTTCCTCTACTCCCACAGGTAGAATGCTGTTGTTTGTAACTTCTGCCCATCTGCATGAAAGGTCGTTAGCCTGAATAATGTCCTGCTCTGCATCTTCGACAATTCACAAACAAGAGAAAATCTGCGGATATTGGAAATCCAAGCAACACACACAAAATGCTGGAAGAACTCAGTAGGCCAGGCAGCATCCATGCAAAAAAAGTACAGTCGAAGTCCTGCGGAAGAGTCTCAGCCTGAAATGTCGACTGTGCTTGTTTCCATAGATGCTGCCTGGTCTACTGAGTTCCTCCAGCATTTTGTGTGTGTTGCATCTTCTGACATTTTCTGTTTATGTTTCAGTTTGTGAAGACCACTGTTTTGTTTAGGCAACCCATAGGGTGTGAGAAGGGCAAAGAGCAAATGGAATATAGAACAGTGCAATATAGGAACTGGTCCCTTCGCCCAAGATGTCTGTGCTGTACATGACATAGAAGTTAATCTAAACTCAGTGTAACACACACAAAATGCTGGAGGAACTCAGCAGGTCAGGCAGCGTCCATGGAAAAGAATAACCAATAGATGTTTTGGGCTAAGACCCTTCATCAGGTAACAGCCTAAAACGTCAACTGTTTATTCCTTTCCATAGATGCTACCTAACCTGCTGAGTTCCTCCGGCATTTTCTGTGTGTCGCGCTGGATTTCCAGTATCTGCAGAACCTCCTGTTTATGATTTACTGAATTCATCTGCCTGCACCTCATCTAGAGCCCTCTGTTACCCACAGGCTCACGAGCCTGTCTAAATGGTCTTAAACACCACCATTGGCTTCCACCACTATCTCTGTCAGCTTGCTCCCGGTACCCACCACTCTCCGTCTAAAGAAATATCTGTCCCACGCATCTCCCCCCTCTTATCCTAAAGATACTCTACTATTTGACATTTTCCACCTTGGGAATAAAACTCGGACTCTCTATGCATTTCATAATTTTATAAGCTGACAGTCTCCCCTCAGCCAATGATGCTCGAGAGAAAACAGACCATACCTGTCTAATCTCTCCTCATAGTGAGTACCATTTAGTTCAGGCAGCATATCAGTGAACCTTCTGAACCCCTTTCAAAGCCTCCACATCCTTCCTGTAATGGGGCAACCAGAACAGCACACAATACTCACTTGTAGATTTGTGGAGTTTTCTCACTCAAGAGGACCTTAGATACTGTTCCAAGTTCAGGTTTATGTCATGGACATTCATACACATGGTATAAATGCCATGAAAATTAATTTTTTGCAGCAGCAGCAATACATTACAAACAGTACAAAATAAATTAGAATAAGCTTAAATTAACATAAATTTAACATAAATTACACAACCAAAAAAAAAACCCAGAATGGTGCAAGTTGAGAGAGTGAAAAAGAAATGTAGTCCGAGGTGACGTTAAAATTTTTCAGTTCAGTTCAAGAACCTGATGGCAGTGGGGAAGACACTGTTGCTGAGCCCTGAGGTGTGAGCCTTCAGGCTCCTGCTTGATGGCAGCATTGTTAAGAGGGCATGGCCCAGATGGTGGTAAAGTATGTCACCTTCCAGAGACATTGCCCATTATAGATGTCCTTGATGGTGGGAAGAGTTGTACCAGTGATAAAAATAGCCTAGTCATATACTCTGTCTGGCCACTTGCATTCCTGCGCAGTTGAAGTTCCCACACCAGGCCATAATGCTACCAGTCGGAATGTTTTAATCTCTATTCTAAATGGACATCCCTCTATTCCAAGGCTGTGCCCTCTGGTCCTAGACTCCCCCATCATAGGAACATCCTCTCCACGTCCACTCTGTTGAGGCCTTTCAACATTCGATAGGTTTCAATACGATCCTCCCTCATTTTTCCAAATTCTAGAGAGTGCAGGCCCAGAGCCGTCAATCCATCCTCATGGGAACCCTTTCATTCCTGCAATCATTCTCGTGAAGCTCCTTTGAACCCTCTCCAATGTCAGCACATCGTTTCGTAGATAAGGGGCCCAAAATTGCCCACAATTCTCCAAGTGAGACCTTACCAGTGCTTTACAAAGCCTCGAGGCACGTTGGTTTTCTATTGAGATGGCTGTTTGTTGTATTAAAACACTTAGTGCTGGATCAGGTTGCTCACTTTATTGAGACCAGGACAATTTGCTTGGCATTACTGCACATGACGTCTGCACTTGATTAACACTTGGTGTGCCAAGTTGGGCGGCGTGGCTAGCGCAACACAAGTTCCATTCCCGCCACTGTCCATAAGGAGTTTGTACGTTCTCCCCGTGACCGTGTCGGTTTCTTCCGGGTGCTCCGGTTTCCTCCCACATCCCAAGGACGTACAAATTAGTAAGTTATGGACGTGCTACACTGGGGATGAAAGCTTGGCGGCACCCACGGACTGCCCCTGGTACCTCCTCGGACTGTGTTGGCATTGATACAAATGATGCATGCCACTGCTTTTTGTCGAGGTACATGTGGCAAATGAACCTAATCTTTATCTTTGGATTTTCATCCTCAGCTTAATAGCATTTCTGAAATTGACATATTTGTGGCAATGATAGCACAGATTGGCTGAGGTAGGGTGGAGTTTCAATTTCATATCCAGATCTCTACTCTGTTTAAGGCAATGGGGAACGGTGTACAATGAGACACTGGTCAGGGTAACTTATGGTTCACTGTTGGAACTAACAGAACATTCATTGCAATGAGAAAAAAAAATTGTGGAGAGGCATGTGTTTATCTTGGAACATGAGGAACTGGAAAGGAAATGAATGTAATACACAAATTCATGGCTTGTCACTGCCTGCTGGGGTGGATATTGTCAGGCATTTATTTGCATGTGTCATCAAAAATTCTGGAGACACCAGGGAGTAAGCATCTGACTTGGAGGCAGAGTAATGCTTGTGAAATTAATTTGAAACATTTAAAAGAGGAGTACGCTTCAAACATACTGTCAGTGGCCACTTTATTAGATACACCTGTACCCCTGCTTGTTAATTCAAATATCTAATCAACCAATCATGAGGCAGCAATCCAACACATGAAAGCATGCAGGCATGGTCAAGAGGTTCAGTTGTTGTTCAGACCAAACATAAGAATGGGGAAGAAATGTGTTCTAAGTGACTTTGACCATGGAATGATGTTGGTTCCAGACTGGGAGGTTTGAGTATCTCAGAAACTTCTGATTTTTATGCACAGCAGTCTCCAGAGTTTACAAAGAAGGATGTGAAAAACAGAAAACGTCTAGCGAGCGACAATTCTGTGGGTGAAAATGCCTTGTTAATGAGAGAGGTCAGAGGAGAATGGCCAGACTGGTTCAAGCTGACAGGAAAGCGACAGTAACTCAAATAACCACACGTTACAACAGTGGTGTGCAGAAGAGCATCTCTGAACGCACAACACGTCAAACCTTGAAGTGGATGGGCTACATCAGCAGCAGACCTCACATATACACCCAGTGGCCACATTATTAGGTACAGATGGTAATGAAGTGGCCACTGAGTGTATTTTGCCATTCATGCATTCATTTGACTATTAATCCAACCCCACAATCCTGCCTGACATCCTTTACCGGAGATATTCCAGCAGTTTAAAAAGTCCATTTCTGTCTTATATTAACTTAATAATGCAGGAAGAGGAAGTCAGGCAAACATGTGCTAGTCCTTATTGAAGTGGATCTGGACCCAGTACGTTGATGCAACCATGAAGAAGGAAAGTCAGCTTCTCTACTTTCTTAGTTTAAGGAACTGTAGGTTGGCTCTCCAATCAGTGCTGCTCTCTAGTGTTCACTCCCTGGAAGACCAGATGGATTGCTTTCATCTGTGCCTGACCCAGTGTGAGACCAGCTGGATTGGCTTTGTCTGTGTTTGACCCAATGTGAGATAAACTGGATTGCCTTTGTCTGTGTCTGACCCAGTGTGCGATAAACTGGATTGCTGTTGTCTGCTACTGACCCAGTGTGAGACCAGCTGGATTGCTTTCATCTGCTACTGACCCAGTGTGAGACAAGCCGGATTGCTTTTGTCTGCAGCTGACCCAGTGTGAGATGAGGAACTGCTACATTCTTGTTCTTACGGAAAAGTGGCTCCAGGACAACATCAATCTTCACCATCAATTTTCAGGCCACGCTCTTCAGGGATTTGTACCGATCTTCATTTTTGTGACTGTATGTGCTATCGTAACTATAGTGCGGTGTGTGATTCTATTTATTGCATTTTACACCTTGTTGGTTCAACCAACACATGTGTATGGTTGAATGACAATTAAGTTTGAACTTGAATTTAAAGAGATTTCTCATGTCATCAAAGACTCCTGACAAACTAGTAGAGATGTATGTTTCTTTTTCCAGAGAGTGGTGAATCTGTGGAATTTGTGACCAGGGTAGCAGTGGAGGCCAATACACCGTGTATTTTTAATGCAAAAGTTAAATTCTTGATTAGCCTGGGCATGAAGGGTTACGGGAAGAAGGCAGGAGATTGGGGCTGAAGGGGAAGGTCGATTACCCATGATGAAATGGCCTAATTTTGCTCCTGTATTTTATGGTGTGGTTCCTAAGGTTGCAATAGCTGGGGTGGTAGTGAGGATAAGCTCCCACTACCTATAAAGTGCTCCAAATGGCGTGTGTCTCTAACGGCCTCTGACAACCATGTCCAACTCCTGGCCTTCATGTGTGGCTTGGCTACTAGGCCCGGCGGAACTGTTTCTACTGACAAGAGAAGAGGCAAAGGCGGACCACTGGTGCCTCAAAACTAGTTGCTTCGGGCAGGTGGGGCTCGTCAGCCTTGGACGGCAGCCTGCCGAGGAGAAGGAAAAATCTGATTTTAAATCTCTACTGCCTTGCGGCCATACCAACCCATGGGAAAGGCTTTGGGAGTAAACGCCGAGGAAGAAATCCAGAGCCAGGGTCCCTAAGGCAGTCTGATGTTGTTTTCAACGCCACTCTGGCAATCTTTACGATGACACTGGTGCCAAGCTGTATTGGCACTTGCCCTTCCCTTGGACTACATCAGTGACATGGAGAGGGGGAACGCACTGCGTGGGCAACAGCCGGTTCTTCAAATCTTCCTGCCCTGGAGAGGACACAGTCCACCAGAGGCGCAAGCCCATGATCTCCTGGGGTCGACGGTTGCCAGCTGCCTACTATCTTATAGTATGGTCTGATGGACTTAAGGCACATATTAACCACGACCTAGCTGAATGATGGTAGAGGCTGGACAGCTCAGCAAATTACTCCAGATCATATGTTCCAGTTGACTTTCACTCAATCCTCTGATTCTGGTTTGTAGACTTAGATTATTCTGCTGCTCAAACTCACTCCATCACATCCAGCCAGATTCAATCATTTAAATATTGCTAATGTTGAAATGCAGTCAGGATTATAATATAGGAACCTGTGTGTTCAAGTACGGTTTGATTCGAAAGATTGGCAAAGAGATATTACAAAATGCAGTTATCTAATGACTTTTAAATTGACAGCTGCCCTTTCCAAGCTGCTCGGAACCAGAATCAGGTTCAATATCATTGGCCTATGTCTTTCAGTCAGGCACCAGACCCATGTCAGCAGCGTGATGGGACGCTCTCCACAGGCCAGGATGAGTGTAGCTCCAACAACTGTAGGCAGCTCGACATCAAACCATCCATTTGATCGGCTCCCTGCCCATCACCTTCAGTCAGCGTTCACTCCCTCCAACATCAATCCAGTCACTGCACTGTGTGCACCACCTACATCAGGCATTGCACTGACTTGCTCAGGCTATTCCAACAGCACTTCCTACACCTGTGATATCTACCGCCAAGAAGGATAAGGCAGCAGGCACAGGGGAGCACCACCCCCACCTGCTTCCCATTCTATAAGACCATAAGGGATAGGATTAGAATTAGGCCATTTAGCCTATGTAGTCTGCTCTGGCATTCCAAGATGGCTGATTTATTATCCCTCTCAACCCCATTTTCCTGCCTTCTCCCCATAACTTTTGATGCACTGATTAATCAAGAACCTATCAACCTCCACTTTAAATAAACTCAATGACTTGGCCTCCACAGCCATTCATGGCAATGAATTCCACAGGTACTTTATACCTCTGTTCCTCCTCATCTCTATTGTGACGCTGTGCTCTCTGGTCCAAGATGCACCCACTATAGGAAATTTCCTCTCCACATCCACTCTATCTCGTCTTTTCTATATTCAATAGGTTTTGATGAGATCACCTCTCATTCTTCTAAACCCCAGTGAGTACAAGCCCAGAGCCAAACGCTCCACATACATTAACCTTTTCATTCCCGGAATCATGCTCGTAAACCTCCTCTGGACCCTCTCCAATGCCATCACATCTTTCCCTAGATGAGGGCCCAAACTGCTCACAATACTCTAAATGTGGTCTGACCAATCCCTTATAAAGCCTCAACATTATGACCTTGCTAATATATTGTAGTCCCCTCGAAATGAGTGCTTCATCGCATTTGCCTTCCTTCACCACTGACTCAACCTGAATATTAACCTTCACAAGGACTTCCAAGCCCCTTTTCACCTGTGATTGTTTTCCGTTTTCTTCCCATTTAGCAAATAGTCTACATCTTTATTCCCTCTTCCAAACTGCATGACCATACACTTGCCTACACTATATTCCATCTGTCACTTCTTTGCCTGTTCTCCCAATCTGTCTAGGTTATTTTGCAGACGCCTTGCTTTCTCAACACTACCTGCCCCTCCCTCTATCTTCCTGCCATCTGCTAACTTGGCCACAAAGCCATCAATTTCATCATCATGACATATAATGTGAAATGAAATGGTCCCAATAACAACCCCTGCGGAACACCACCAGTCACTGGCAGCCAACCATAAAAGGTCCTGTTTCTTCCCACTCTTCGTCTCCTGTCAATCAGCCGATCTTCTATCCATGCTAGTATATTTTCTGTAAAACTATGGGCTCTTATCTTGTTTAGCAGCTTCATAATTTCAATATTCAAAAGGTTTAAATGAGATCTCCCCACCCATTCTTCTAAACTCCAGCGAGTACAGGCCCAGAGCCATCAAAGGTTCCTCATCCCTTTCATTCCTGGAACCATTGTCATGAACCTCCTCAGGACCCTGTCCAAAGCTAGCACTTCTTTTCTTCGATGAGGTTCCCAAAACTGCTCATAATGTTCTGTGTGGTCACTTACTCCAAAGTGCAGCACCTTGTCAAATCCAAGTGAACAACATCCACTGACTCTCCCCGTCTATCCTGCCTGTTATTTCTTCAAAGGTTTGCATAGGTTTGTCAGGCAAGACTTCCCCTTAAGAAAACCATGCTGACTTTGGCCTGTTTTATCAAGTGTCTCCAAATACCCCAAAGCCTCATTCTTAATAACAGACTCCAAAATTTTCCCAATCACTGAAGTCAGACTAAGTGGCCTATAATTTCCTTTCTTCTGTTCCCTGCCTTCTTAAAGAGTGAAGTGACATTTGGCATTTTCCAGTTCTCCAGAACTGTTCCAGAATCTAGTGATTCTAGAAAGATCATTACTAATGCCTCTGCAATCGCTTGAGCTCCCTCATTCATAACCTTCGAGCGTAGTCCATCGGGTCCTGATGACTTGTCTACCTTCAGATCCTTCAGATCCCCAAGCATCTTCTCTTTAATAACGGCAACTGCACTTACTTCTGCTCCCTGACACTCTTGAATCTCTGGCATATGGCTAGTGCCTTCCACAGTGAAAACTGACACAAAACACTTACTAAGTTTGTCTACCATTTATCTGTTCTCCTATTACTACCTCTCCAGTGATTTTCATGTGATTCAATACCCACTCTCTCCTCTCTTTTACTCTTTATATATCTAAAAAATATCCTCTTTTATATTATTGGTTAGCTTACCACCATATTTTATCTTTTCTCTTATTGTGGCTACTTACTTGCCTTAAGTTGGTTTTTAAAAGTTTCCAATCCTCTAACTTCCCACTAATTTTTGCTATATTATATACCCTCTCTCTAGCATTTATGCTGTCTTTGACTTCCCTTGTAGCCACAGCTGTCTCATCTTCCGTTGAGAATACTACTTCATATTTGGGATGTATCTATCATATCTCTTGGGATCCAGCAACAACCTGATTTTCCCAACCTACCTGCATATTGAAATCCCCCCCCATGACTATCGTAACAGTGTCCAGTTACATGCCTTTTCTATCTCCTGTTGTAGTTTATATCCTACATCCCGGCTACTGTTTGGAGCCCTGTATATAATTCCCATCAGGGTTTCTTTACCTTTGCATCTTCCCATAAGGGCCCTACATTTTCTGATCCTATGTCACCTCTTACTGAGGATTTGATTTCACTTTTTACCAACAGAGCCATCCCACCCCCTCTGCCGACCTGCCTGCCCTTTCAATACAATGTTTTTCCTTGGATGTTAAGCTCTCAATTATGATCTTCTTTCAGCCACAGTTCAGTGATATCCACAATGTCATACCTGCCAATCTCTAACTACACTACAAGATCATTTACCTTATTTGATATACTGCGTGCATTCAAATATAACACCTTCAGTCCTGCATTCATCACCCATCTTGATTTTCCCCAATATTACGCTTCAACTCAACGTTGACTGCAATTTTGCCCTATCGTCTGTCTGAACCAATCAGTATTCCAGTTATAAACTGGTTTGAGTAAAAGAACCAAAAGTAATATACGAGAGCACGGTAGGATCATTTTCCACAAAGCCACATGTATCATTAACCAGTTGTTCATGCTTTTAAAATTGTAGGTAAAAGAAGCAGCATTATTTCCAGGAATGTGGCCATCAGTGAAGTGTGCAGCATTATTTCGACGAGGTTGCTGACTAGCTCTGAGAAGATGACCTATTTTCCATTCAAATGCAGACTGTTCCAACAGGCCTGGCAATCACATTTCATTCAGCATTTTCTTTTAAAATTACTGCGTCATAGAGTTTGTCATTACATGTTAATAATCCAGCCAGTAACAGTGTCAGATAGAATGCTGATAGTTTCCTGGATGATTGCCTGTATTTGTAGGATCATTTTCTAGGAAGGTACGAAATAGGCCATTCAACCTTTTAAGCTATTCTAGCATTCAGTCAGATCAAGGAAATACCGGCCTGTTTTTTTTTTAACCAAAATGATAATAAAAAAGTACTTCCAAGATTAAACCATGCAATGCATTTTCACTCTTACATTCACAGACAGTGCATTACGTCGTGTTCAATAAGAGTTCTTACAATCAGTAGTACTTTTGCCACTCATGTGGCTGGGGTGGTACACTGCATCTATCATTGTGGGGCTTTGTCACCCAACTTGGCTCCTCCCTGACCATTCACGTTTTATCAAAATAAACTTCATTCATTATTAAAAAATTACAGGAGTAAACCGTGCAATGCTTTTTTTTATTCTTTACATTCATGGTCAATGCTTTCAGTCCTGTTTTATTCTATTTCTATATCAATATATCTGCTGTCACTCACGTAGCCCTCCTGGGTAGTACACTAACTACTACAATAACTGAGGAGTTTCCTCACCTGTCCCGGCCCCTCCCTCTTCAGTAGCAGAAAGACCCTACACTGTGGTCCTTCCCCATCGAGCCCTTGTGGTGGCTGCACTAGATTCACTTGCTTGCATTCCAGATGCTCGTATCTTTACGCAGCCAAAACCCATCAACATCAGTCCCAATCATTTCAACTGACTCAACATCCACCAGCTTTTAGGGAAGAGTTCCGGTTCGCTGTGTGACAATTGTGGTTCCCAATTTCATATCTGAATGACCTTGGACTACCCAAGATTGTATCACGATTGGAAGACACACTTGCTCTGTGTCTACCCTTCTAACATCTTAAAATTTCTTGTAAATATTGTCTCGACAGGGAGATAGGACATAGAACAGTACAGCAGAGGAACAGGTCCAACAGCCTATAACATTCTGTCAAAACAATTAAATTAATGATCAAATGTCCAACTAATCACTTCTGCCTACACAATGTACATATCCTTTCATCTTCCTCTCATTCATGTGCCTATCTAAACATCTCTTAAAAGTCCCAAATTTATACCGCCCAAGCAACGCATTGCAGCCACCCACCATTCTCTGTGAAAAGAAAACTTGCCCTCTGTCACCCTAAATACATGTCCTCTGGTATTAAGACATTTCAACCCTCAGAAAAAGATTATGCCTGTCTACTATTTTTATGCCTCTGATTATCTTATAAACCTCCATCAGATCTCCCCTCAGCTTCAGCCACTTCCGAGGAATCAACCCACCTCTCGTTATAGCACATACCCTCTAATCCAGGCAGCAACCCATTTATAGGAAGGCTGTCAAGGTTTTGGAGAGGGTGCAAACCTCTTCTGCATCCTATCCAAAGCCTCAGCATCCTTCCTATAATGGGGCAACTGGAACTGTGTGCAGTACTCCAGAAGCAACCTAACTAGAGTTTTATAAAGCTGCAACATAACTTCCTGACTTTTGAACTCAGTGCCTCAACTAGTAAAAGCAAGCATGACATATGCCTTCTTCACCATCCTATCAACCTGTGTAGCCATTTTCAGGGAGCTGTGAACTTGGGCTCCAAGAACCCTCTGATCATCAACACTGTTAAGGGTCTTGTCCTTAACAGTGTACTGTCTCTTTCCATTTGATTTGCCAAGGTACACTCTTCACATTTGGCTGGGGTAAGCTTCATCTTCATTCCTCCAACAATATCTGCAGATGATCTATATTCTGTTGAATTCTTTTCCAGTCTTCTATGCTATCCACAACACCACCAATTTTCGTATTGTCTGCAAGCTTACTAGTCCACTCGTCTACATTTTCATCCAGGTCATTTAGATATAGCTCATCAGAAACAGCAGAGGTCCCAGTACAGATCCTTGAAGAACACCACTAATCACAGATTCCAGCTAGAATAAGTCCCATCAACCACAATCTTCGGTCTTCTATGAGCAAACCAGTTCTGAATCTAAATGGCCAATTCACTATGGACCCCATGCATCTTAGTATTCTGGATGAGCCTCCCATGATGGACCTTACTAAAATCCATGTAGACAAGATCCACAGCTCAATGTTCATTAATCATCCTACTCACCTCATGAAGAAAACACAATCAGGTTGGTAAAACAAAACTTGCCCCGCACGAAGGCATGCTGGCTCTCCCTAACTGGGCCATGGTTTCCAAATTCTCACCAGACCTATCCCTAAGAATTCTCTACAGTAACTTCCCTACGGCTGACGTGCGAGTCACTGCTCTTTGGTTTCCAGGATTATCCCTGGTTCCCTTCTTGGATAGTGGAACAACATTAGCTACTTGCCAGTCCTCTGGGACCTTGCCTGTGGCAAGAGAGGATATGAAGATATTGGTCAAGTCCCCATTTGTCTCATCTCTTGTCTTCCCTAATAACTGGAGTATATCCACCAGGCTCTGCAGACTAGCTCCACCTTTACCTTGAAATGCCATAGCATAGAAACATAGAAAAACCACAGCACAATACAGGCCCTTCAGTCCACAATGCTGTGCTGAACATGTCCTTACTTTAGAAATTATCTAGGGTTACCCATAGCCCACTATTTTTCTAAGCTCCATGCACCTATCCAGGAGCCCCTTAAAAGACTCTATCGTATCCACCCCCACCACTGTCACCGGCAGCCCATTCCACGCACTCACCACTCTCTGTATAAGAAACCTACTCCTGACATCTCCTCTGTACCTAATTCCAAGCACCTTAAAACTGTGCCCTCTCGTGCTAGCCATTTCAGCCCTGGAAAAAAGCTTCTGACTATCCACACGATCAATGCCTCTCACCATCTTATACACATCTATCAGGTCACCTCTCATCCTCCGCCGCTTCAAGAAGAAAAGGCCGAGTTCACTCAACCTATTCTCATAAGGCATGCTCCCCAATCCAGGCAACATTCTTGTAATTCTCCTCTGCACCTTTTCTATAGTTTCCACATTCTTCCTATAGTGAGGTGACCAGAACTGAGCACAGTACTCCAAGTGGGGTCTAAACAGGGTCCTATATAGCTGTATCATTACCTCTCGGCTCTTAAACTTAATCCTATGGTTGATGAAGGCCAATGCACCATATGCCTTCTTAACCACACAGTCAACCTGAGCAGCAGCTTTGAATGTCCTATAGACTCTGACCCCAAGATCCCTCTGATCCTCCACACTGCCAAGAGTCATGCCATTTATGCTGTATTCTGCCATCATATTTGACCTACCAAAATGAACCACCTCACACTTATCTGGGTTGAACTCCATCTGCCACTTCTCAGCCCAGTTTTGCTTCCTATCCATGTCCCGCTGTAATCTATGACAGCCCTCCACAATATCCACAACACCCCCAACCTTTGTGTCATCAGCAAATTTACTAATCCATCCCTCCACTTTCTCATCCAGGTCATTTATAAAAATCACAAAGAGTAGGGGTCCCAGAACAGATCCCTGAGGCACACCACTGGTCACTGATCACCATGCAGAATATGACTCGTCTACAACCACTCTTTGCCTTCTGTGGGCAAGCCAATTCTGGATCCACAAAGCAATGTCTCCTTGGATCCCGTGCCTCCTTACTTTCTCAATAAGCCTTGCATGGGGTATCTTATCAAATAACTTGCTGCAATCCACCTACTGCTCTACTTTCATCAACATGTTTAGTCACATCCTCAAAAATTTCAATCAGGCTCGTAAAGAACGACCTACCTTTGATAAAGCCATGCTGACTATTCCTAATCATATTATGCCTCTCCAAATGTTCATAAATCCTGCCTCTCAGGATCTTTTCCATCAAATTACCAACCACTGATGTAAGACTCACTGGTCTATACGTTCCTGGGCTATCTTTACTCCCTTTCTTGAATAAGGGAACAACATCTGCAACCCTCCAATCCTTCAGAACATCTCCCATCTCCATTGATGATGCAAACATCATTGCCAGAGGCTCAGCAGTCTCCTCCCTCACCTCCCACAGTACCCTGGGGTCCAGGCCCGGTGACTTATCCAACTTGATGCTTTCCAAAAGCTCCAGCAAATCTTCCTTCTTAATGTCTATATGCCCAAGCTTTCCAATCCACTGTAAGTCATCCTTACAATTGCCAAGATCCTTTTCCGTAGTGAATACTGAAGCAAAGTATTCATGAAGTACCTCAGCTAACTCCTCTGGTTCCATACACACTTTTCCACTGTCACATTTGATTGGTCCTATTCTCTCACATCTTATCCTTTTTGCTCTTCACATACTTGTAGAATGCGTGGGGTTTTCTTTAATCCTGCTTGCCAAGTCTTTTCTCATGGCCCCTTCTGGCTCTCCTAAATTCATTCTTAAGCTCCTTCCTGCTAGCTTTATAATCTTCTAGATCTCTATCATAACCTATTTTTTTTTAACCTTTCATAAACTTTTCTTTTCTTTTTGACTAGATTTTCAACAGCCTTTGTACACCACGGTTCCTGTACCTTACCATCCTTTCCCTGTCTCATTGGAACGTACCTATGCAGGCTCCATGCAAATATCCCCTGAACATTTGCCACATTTCTGCCGTAAAATTTCCCTGAGAATAATCCCCAGTCCTGATTGATGATGGATGCTGCTTTCCTGTTACAGCGTTTCATGTAGATCTGCTCAGTGGTGGGGTTGGACTGGACCGTGTCCAGTACTTCTTGTAGGATTTTCTGTTCGAGTAGGATTCTCTTTAATCCTACTTTTCAAGGCCCCTCCTGGCTTTCCTAACTCCCTTCTTAAGTTCTTTTCTGGCTTCCTTATAATCCTCAAGGGCCCCGTTTGATTCTAGCTTCCTAAGGTTCACATACTTTCCCTGTTTTGAACTACATTTCTAGAACTTAAACTTTAGAGAAGCTAACTTGCACCAGTGCTGTTACATTTATTCTGTTCTGTAAGTCATGCATAATCTATGTTAAGTTAAGTTTACATTAACTTATATTTATCATGTTTGTAATATACCATGCTGCTGCTGCTGCAAAGTACTCATTTTCATGGGATTTATACCCTGTGTACGTAGCTTGTGACAATAAACTTGGATCTGAAGCTACAGTGCGCGTTACCATTGGTCCTGACACAGATACACGTACAGAACCCTGGCTCATCCTACACCTCTCTTCTGGACATTACACAGTATGTAAGATGATTCTGTGCAGTACTTTTTGAAATACTTGAGATGAATTAAATTTGAAGTGCTTGAAGGCAAGACTATAACACAAAAGGTGCTACTGATTTTAAACTAAAGGCAACCTTTGCATTACAGAGGGTTGCACACACATAATGCTGGAGGAACTCAGCAGGTCAGGAAGAAACAGTTGCCGATTCAGGCTGAGACCCTTCATTGGGGCATACGTTGTTGTATTCCTAGCAAACAATCCACATCACCATTTTCCGTAACACTAAGCCACATCATCTGTGTGCGTGTCAAGAAAAACAAGTTAAAAAAAAACTTGCATTGGTTCACTTACATTGTTTTCTGCACAAGTTCCATGAGAGTAAATTTTATTCCATATCTTAGATTTACGGGCAATGGTTTGTAAACTTCCAAAGGCAAATGTCCACAACTCAAATGCAGATAACACAATGGCGGTGCACTGGACAGTCTGGTTCATTCAGGCAATGGATGCTGCCTTATGTCTCAACACAAAACCCAGAAGCAGCCCGAATGATGGTATGGAATTTAAAGTAGCACTTGAGTTCCGTTATCATCACAGGCAGAGTGACGGCAAATACCGTCGTTGTCACCAGAAGGATGAACGTTTTCTCATTTTCCTGTTTAAAATTCAAATTATTAAGCTGCAGTGATAGCCTCATTGACTAGCATCTAACACCAATGATAAATTCCTTCACTTATCTTGACATTGCAACGGAAATTCTCTGACGTTGAACATTTCTGTGCGGTGTGCAGTAAGCAGTGCCTAACGAAGCATAGATAAAAGACTGGGTGATGTTATCACCATATGAAATTTTGACTGATGTTTGTTGGCATTTCATGAACCTAGACACAAGAACACACACTTCTTGCCAGTCTGCTCTCACTGTGAAACTCTCTCTATATTTGTGTTAAAATTATTACAGCCACCAGTTACTGAACACAAGCCAAACTTCTAATGCATATACTCTGTGTCCAATTTACTAGGTACCTTCTGTACCTAATAAAGTGGCCACTCAGTGTTTCTCTGTATGTTTGTGGTCTTCTGCTGCTGGAGACCATCCACTTCAAGGTTTGACGTGTTGTGCGTTCAGAGGTGCTGTTCTGCACACCGCTGTTGTAACACATGGTTATTTAAGTTACTGTCACCTTCCTGTCAGCTTGATCCTGTCTGGCCATTCTCCTCTGACCTCTCTCATTAACAAAGCATATCCATCCTCTGAACTGCTGCTCACTGGATGTTTTGTTTCTTGCTCCATTTTCTGTAAATTCTAGGGACTGTTGTGCATGAAAATCCCAGATCAGCAGTTGCTGGGGTATGGAAAACAACCCCACCTGGCACCAGCAACCATTCTATGATCAAAGTCGCTGAGATCACATTTCCTCCCCAGTCCCATGTTTGGTATGAGCAACTGAACCTCTTGACCATGCCTGCATGCTTTCATACATTGAGTTGCTGCCACGTGATTGGCTGATTTAGCAGGTATGCCTAATACAGTGGCCACTGAGGATAAATCTACAGATGCAAGTCAGTCCGTAAATGTTCCACTTGAACATTTTTTCTAAAAATCAGAATATACCAGAAATATAACAGTTGAGAACCTGTTCTTTCATAGATTATTGGCAATGTAAACCTTGCTAATTAATACAGTTTCCAAATGAGCTTATGATAGGCACTGGGTACGTCCCATTCCTGGAAGTGATGCAGTTTCATGTGATAAGGATTAAAGAACTCTGTTTCCACAGGTTATAGATAGTGAGCAAAATAGATCAATTTGAGTGGTTTTGTTTGAATGAGTATGAATCGAATTGAGTCGTGATATATTTCCAGCACTTAGAGTTACGTTATGGAGCATGTTTTGTTTCTCAATTCAGCTTCCAATATCTGCAGGTTTTTGCTTTTCAGTGAATGTTTTAAATGTAGAAGAAATAGGAGTAGCAGTGATCATTCAGCTCTTTGATGCTGCAGCTACATCACCCAATACGATCTCGGCTGATCCTGGCTCTCACAGACTTATTCCCCCAACCCTCTCCTTATATCACTGTGCCCTCCACCATCAAGGACTCCCACCCCCGCCCCCACCGTCCTCTCCACACTGCTGCCATCTAGTTCCTACACCACCAGGTTCAGGAATAGTTATTATCCTTCAACTATCGGATTCCTGAACCAACGTGGAGAACTTCACTCACCTCAACATTTAGGTGGCAGTGATAATAATATGATTGAATTCAGACTGCAATTTGTTAGGGAGAAGCATAACTCACATGTATCAGTATCACAATGGAATAAAGGAATTACAGAGGCATGAGAGAGGAGCTTGCCCAGGTGGATTGGAGGAGGATAATATTAGAGATGATGGCAGAGCACAAGATGGCTGGAGTTTCTGGGAATAGTTTACAAGACGCAGGATATATACATCCAACAGAGGAAGAAGTTCTCAAATGGCAGAGGTAGACAACTGTGGCTGACAAAGGAAGTTAAGGACTGCATAAAAGCCAAGAAAAGGGCATACAAGGTAGAAAAAGTGAATGGGAAGTTGGATGATTGGGAAGCTTTTAAAATCCAACACAAAGCAACTAAAAAAGTTATAACAAGGGAAAAGATGAAAGATGAGTGAGAGTTGATATTGGGCCACTGGAAAATGATGCTGGTGAGGTAGTAATGGGGGAGAAGAAAATGGCAGATGAACTGATCACTGAACGCAACCTATGGGCTCGCTTTTGAAGACTTCTCAGTATAATTTATTCAGTTATTTTTATATTTGCATAGTTTGTCTTCTTTTTTGCACATTGGCTGTTTGCCAGTTTATGTTTGTGTGTAGTTTTTCATTGATTCTATTGTATTTCTTTGTTTTTCTGTGAATGCCTGCAAGAAAATGAATCTCAGGGTTGTAAATGGTGACATATATGTACTTCAATAATCATTGTCGTCGTGGCTATCCTTCGAGGTCGAGGATGATGGTCTTCATTCTGAAGAAGTGGCCCACAGAGCGAAGACACCTGTGCGTGTATTTGTTTAACGTGTATTTGATGTTGCACTCCAAGAAGCACACGATACTTCACAAATCAACCAACTGATTCCAATGGCATGGAAACCACGACGATTGGAGCTGATGGATTTGTTGCAGCCTTCATCTGCCTTCACAGCCGTTGAGTTCGAAGTAACTTCGTCCGCCTGTTCCACCATTGAGGTCTTGGTTGGATTGTTCTTTGTCAGGGACCTTACCCTCGACCTTATCGCTGTGGGTGACCCTACCAGGAGCATAGCTCCAGACAGCATTGCTCTCGGGATCACAGGGCCACACAAGCTTCCCCACCAGGACAAGTGACAATCCATGGAGAAGACTTCAATAGTAAATTTGTCTGGAAATCTCCCTTTCCTTATTTTAAGCATATTCAGCCATTTCACATCTCTCCTTTCTGCGGAGATTTCCTCAGGCTCACCACCATCTGGGTGAAATTTCTCCTCATTTCAGCCTCGAGGGTCTCACCCCTGCTCTGGACAATGAGGTCTCTGTTTGGAAACCCTGCACCCCAAACAACCCGTTGAATCCTGTCAGAACTGTGCAGCTTTCAATGAGATCTCCTTTCAGTCTTTCAAACTCCAGTGATCTCACTTTTTCAGGCGGATGGAGCGTAGGTGCTCAGCAAAGAGTTCTCCCAATCTGCATCAGGTCTCGCCGATATACAGGAAGGAAAGATGAGCTTGGTGGTGGGATCCCATTGGAGATGGCGGAAGTTAGAGAGAATTATGTGTTGGATGTGGAGGCTGGTGGGGTGGTAGATGAGGACAAGAGGAACCCTATCCCTGGTGGGGTGGCTGGAGGATGGGGTGAGGGCAGACTTGTATGAAATGGAAGAGATGCGGGTGAGGGTAACGTTGGTGGTGGAGGAAGGGAAGCCCCTTACTTTGAAGAAGGAGGACATCTCCTTTGTTCTGGAATGAAAAGCCTCTTCCTGAGAGCAGATGCAGTGGAGATGGATACATAATTCTCCGTAACCTCTGCCATCTCCAACAGGATGCCACCACCAAGGCACCAAGCACATGTTTCCCTCCCCCCCTCCAGTTTCTGCTTTCCACAGGGGTGAATCCTTGCGTGATTCCCTTGTCCATTCGTCCTTTCCCACTTTCCCACTGATCTCCCCCCTGGCATTTGTCCTTGCAAGTGGAACAAGTGCTACACCTGCCCCTACACCTCCTCCCTCACTAGCATTCAGGGACCTAAACAGTCCTTTCAGATGAGTTGACACTTCTCCTGTGAGTCTGTTGGGGTCATCTATTGTATCCGGTGGTCCCAGTGTGGCCTCCTGTATATTGGTGAGACCCAATATAGATCGGGAGTCGGTTTTGCTGAGCACCTATGTTTTGTCCGCCAGAAAACGTGGGATCTCCCAGTGGCCACCTACTTCAATCCTACTTCCCACTCTGACATGTCAGTTCATGGCCTCCTCTACTGTTGCGATGAGGCCACACTCAGGTTGGAGGAGCAACACCTTATATTCCATCTGGGTAGCCTCCAACCTGATGGCATGAATATTGATTTCTCTAACTTCTGGTAAAGTCCCCTCACCCCGAACTTCAACATCCTCCATTCCCTTGTTCATCTCTCACCTTATCCGTTTACCTGCCCATCATCTCCCTCTGGTGCTCCTTCCTCTTTTCTTTCTTCCATGGACTTCTGTCCTCTCCTCTCAGATCCCCCCTTCTCCAGCCCTGTATCTCCTTCACCCCTCTCCCCTCCCAGTTTCACCTATCATCTTGTGTTTCTTCCTCCCCTCCCCATCTTCTAATTCTGACTCCTCATCTTTTGTTCTCCAGTCCTGATGAAGGGTCTCAGCCCGAAACGTCGACTGTAGTCCTTTCCATTGATTCTGCTCAGCCTGGTGAGTTTCTCCAGCATCTTGTGTGTGTGGTATAGCTACATCCCCCAGTTACGCAATTCATTGAGCTAGAAATGTGGGCCGTTCTTTGCAACGAACCCGGTTTTGGAATGGGAATGATGTTAATAGTATAATCTGGAACTCATTTTTGACTGAATTTTATGTTTACTTTGTTTTTCCAGAAGAATCCTAAATTTTGAGTTGGGATGACGTGAGTCTGTGATTGCTGTGAAATACAGGTCACAGCTTTACCTCCTTATCTTGCTGAGGCAATTTAATTTTCTGACTCCAACAAGGTTCAAATGTCGGCCAGTTCCAAATTCAAATACACCTCTGGGCTAAAAATTGCTTTGGAGTTAACGGAAGTGTAGACATTCCTAAGAGCCGAGAACACAAGATTGGACAACCAGTCAGAACAAGATCCATTTCTGGGGAAAAAAAATGTCTTTATGTTTTTAATACCCATGAGCTGAATGCAGCTGGATTGGCTGAAATGATGTAATGACTTACACGTGGCAACTGTGGCGCACACCCCTCACACTCTCAGAACATGTTGGTGCAAGCTTCGTTCACTTGTTTCAGGTGCCAAATGATCATATCTGGGCTCTATCTTGTTCATGTAGGAATGACGAATGTCTTAAAGAAGAAATACCTTGTGATAGGATCATAGAATTACACAGCGCTGAAACACATTCCTCAGTCCACGCCAACCAAAGGTCCCATTTGAACTAGTATCTGATAGGTATGCACAGAACAAGAATCACAACAGCGTAGTATGATTCAACTTTTTTACTGAGTCATATTAGACTGGGCAACTTACATTTTGTGCATGTTACAAAGGACCTCCAGAGCCTGCAGAAACTCTTATGTTTTAGTATTTCCTTTTGCCAAGAGGACCACGGCCTTGCTGGGCTTGGAGGCCCACTTGTCCCAGTGACCCGGAGAGCTATACTGGCAGGGGTCAGAGACTTTTGCTTTGGCTCTTAGCAGGGTCACGAGTGCCAAACAGGTCAAAGGTGAGAGACCAGACCAAGAGTGGTTCACCAGTCCTCCAGGTTCTGGGGTTCAGCTCAGGGCTAACAATCCTGACCGGTAAAACAAAGCTGTTGTGGAAACAGCAATGAAGAATCCTTCTACATCTGTGCGTGATGTATTCCTGGGTCTCCACCCGGGACTTGTATGACTGACGGTGGTGAAAACCATGAGGAAGCTACTGACATGATGAAGGAAGCCCTGAACGCCGCCAGAGATAGAGAGGCTTCATTGTTAACCTGCACGCATGTGGCTTAATAGGCAGTGGACAGCTGGCATTGCACGATTGTAGTTTTGCTCCTCGTATCCAAAAGTAGGTTAGGGTTTTCAGAAGAGTTTTGGTAAACATTGCCATCTCATCTAAGGACCGTTGTGGTCAGGGCTAACAGAGCAGATTGGTGAAGTATATGAAGCAGGTTACGAACACCTACTTCATGTACCGAATGTACATATGAACAAGCATTCGGGAAACAGGTGGGATGGCTGGGGACAGATTTAGCGGCTGCTGCAGGACTGTAGGCATTTTCTACCCGGTGGGGATGGGCCATTTCCACGTGCCTCCCCCCACCCTGCCCCATCCATCGGAGTCTGGGTTATGCCGGGCAGAGCTGGAAGCATGGAGACTCACTCACCCACTGAGGCCGACGGGCGGCTGCTCGCTCACCCGCCACCGCTTTTTCTGTCATCCTCTCTCACAC
Organism: Mobula birostris; assembly: GCF_030028105.1. Lineage (NCBI taxonomy): Eukaryota > Metazoa > Chordata > Chondrichthyes > Myliobatiformes > Myliobatidae > Mobula > Mobula birostris. The sequence continues at coordinate 99,211,780 of NC_092377.1, forward strand.
AATGCTCATTCCCGACTTACAAACTTTTTTTTAGTTCTAAAGAGCTCTCAGAAACGGAACCAGTGCTGAACACCGAATAGGAACAAATTGGTTTACTTCTAGTTGTTGCCACAGGGGGGCAGACTCGAGCATTCTGACCCTCTCTACTTAATACTCACGATTTTGGTAAAGTGACTGTGTAATCAAGCTGTCCGATTTTATAAGAAGTTGCACCAATTTAGGTTATTTTCCTCGCAGACATCCCACCCTGCAAGAACTCATTTCAGGGAGGTAGCATCATCAATTTGCGGGAGACTCCCGGAACTTCCGGGAGAGGTGAGATGTCTGCAATAGAGTAGCTCCTTAGCAGCTAGCCAGCTAGTTTAAATAATGTTAGCTATGCTAATGAACGAATGACAGCTGTTAAACTCACCTCAACATGTCTTTTACATTTTAACACACCATGGGCAATAGAAAAGTCACTGTTGCAAACAGTGCAGTGAGCAACACTGTCATTATTTTTGACCCCTATTAGGCAGGGGTACACTTTAGTGTAGTCTGGGGTGACGTAAGTTTTATATTTTCTTTTTTTGGAACACTCTGCCATGGCACGCTTGCGCTCTCTCTCTCTCTCTCTCTCTCTCTCGTGGTCACGCGCACTCTCGCTTGCTTTCTCTCTCGCTCTCTCTCTCTCTCTCTCGCTCTTGCTTACTTTCTCTCTCATTCCTGCTCTCTCTCGCGCACTCTCTCGCTCTCTCTCTTGTGGTCACTCTCGTGCTCGCTCGCTCTCAAAAAATTGATTTCCGTGATATTGTATATATAATTTGCGGGCATCAGGGAGCCACTATTAATATGCGGGAGACTCCTGGGACTTCTGGGAGAGGTGGGATGTCTGATGTCGGCTGAGGGAAGATCTGATAGAGTTTTATAATATTATGAGAGGCATAGACAGCGTAGACAGGACAGTATCTTTTCCCCAGGGTTGAAATGTCTGATACCAGAGGACATGTGTTTAAAGTGAGAGGGGTAAGTTCAAAGGAGATGTGAAAGGCAAGCTTTTCTTTTTTTACACGAGACTGGCGGGTGCCTGGAATGCGCTGCCTGGGGTGGAGGTGGTAGAGACAGATACATTAGAGACTTGTAGATAGGCACATGAATGTGGGGGAAATGGAGGGATACAGACATTGTGTAGACAGAGGGGATTAGTTTAGTTGGCCATTTGATACTGGTTTAGTTGGCTCATTGCGGGCTGAAGGACCTGTTCCTGTGCTGTACTGTTCTATGTTCTATGCTCCACATAGCTAGACGGGAAACTGAAAGTGTGTCTGCAAAGGGGTGTGGACGAGCTTTTCAAATGGTCAGGAGGTCGACAGGGGTAATACAGTGTGTGAGTTTGTGAGGTTATTCACTTCAGTCACAAGCAGAGAGAAACGTGTATTTTTTTAAAATAATGATAGAGACAGGTAGAACTGGCTGGTGTATGGAGACCGAATGTTCTGGTTTCTGAGGTGGAAAAGGTAAACATGTGGGTAGAGCAAGCAACTTAGTAGGCAAGTGGTATGTTGGTCTTTGTTGTTGAGTAGAAACATAAGGAACCCAGCTGTTTCTAAGCAGGCCTTTGATGAAAGATCACCCCCAGGCCTGGAGATGCAAAAGGCTGGATATTAGGTGAGGAAGTCGTCCAGTGAGGAGAGATTGAGAGAAAAAGACCGCAAAGGTTTCAAAGGTACATTTAATGTCAGAGAAATATATACAACATACATCTTGAAATGCTTTTTCTTCGCAAACATCCACGAAAACAGAGGAGTGCCCCAAAGAATGAATGACAGTTAAATGTTAGAACCGCAAACTCACCCCCCCCAGCTCCCCTCCCTCCCGCGCGTAAGCGGCAGCAAGCACGATTTCCCCTTCCCCCACCGGCAAAAACAAAGCATCGGCACCCATCACCGAGCACTCAAGTGTGCACCAAAGCAACAGCAAAGACACAGACTTGCAGTACTCCGAAGACTACGCATTCACCTGGTATTTGACATACCACAGGTTCTCTCTCTCCATCATAAGGGAGAAAGAGATGTCTCCCTTTCACAGCAAGAGGGGAGACATAACAAACAACTTGCTGGTTTATGATGTAAAAGTCTGTTGCATCAGTTTTTCCGAGTTCTGTGCCCAAAGATCTCAGGTCTCCGGGCACACAGCCAAAGATCTTCCGGCTGTCATGACACACCAATCTGTTGGGACACCGACCTTCGATCCGCCCACCTCCACAGCCCTGAGCTCCTAGGCCTCTAAAGGCGAGCTGAACTCTTAGGCCGCAATCCTGGCATATCGAACCCTGGGAGCGGGTCCCACTCCCGCAAAGAACTGACGTTGGCATGTAACTCCAGGTCAGGGTCTTCAAAAGAACCCTGAAAGGGAAAATAGAGATATTAAAGATGGAAATAGAGCTGTTTCTGAAGATATAAGTAAAGGAGTCGTCGTTTAGCACCATCTTGACTAAGCTTCACCCTCATTGAGAAGAATGGGATCTCATCGAGACGATAATGATCCTGAGGATTGAGGGGGGAGGGGGAGGGGGGGAGGGAACGTCGACTCAGACCATGAGAGGCCTGCATTGGGCATTTTCATGCTTTACAAGGTGCAGATTGGAAGTCTATGTTGGGCGCCACTCCTTGCACAGACACTAGAGCAATGTGTGATTAAGTGCCTTGCTCAAGGGCACAAACACACTGCTACAGCTGAGGCTCGAACTAGTGACCTTGAGATAACTAGACGAACACCTTAACCACTTGGCCACATGCCCAACACAGGATTGTGAGAGTTACTTCAGTGAAAGCTGTGAAAACAGCGGTGGGAACTAGTGCAGAGTGGTGAGGACTCAGAGTGTTGAACATTCAGCACTGAAATGAGAAGAGATTTCAGTGCATTGATCTAATCACGAAGCAGGCACACCAACGCGTCTACTTTCGTGGAAGCTGGAGGAGATTGGGCATGTCATTACATGCTCTGAGAAACTTCTACAGATGCACTGTGGACTGGTTCTATCGTAGCCTGTGCAAATCTAACGCACAGGAGCACAGAGAGAAAGGACCACAGCCCTCCCTACCACTGATAGCATCTATAGGAGGCACCGCCCCTAGAGGCAGCATCAGTCATCAAGGATCCCTATCTCTGAGGGTCACTGCCTCTTCTCACAAATACCAGCAGGCAGGAGGTACAGAAACATGGTCCCACGCCACCAGATTCAACCACGGCTACTTTCCTTCAACCATCAGGTTCCTGAACCAACCCTAACCCTACCTCAGCAATGGAACAGCTTTTGCACTGTATGGACTCTGACTGCGTCTCTTTTCAAATTTTGACCTCTTGTTTGGCATCACCTTTTTCTTCTCTTCACTGTCTTAAATAAACTATGTGAAAGGTTAATGAATAAGGAGAGTCTGATGGATCTGTGACAAGGCCCAAGTACAGGGGGAGTGACACCGAAGTGGATTGAACATTTCACTGAGTTTTAATGAGAACCGTGCAGAACAAAAGGAAAAATAATAACTGCAAGGCCAGCAGGACCGTTCACTAAAGCTAATGCTGGCACCGTGGCTTGAGAGCAGAGTCCATTGAAGCACAGTCTTCTTCCCCGGAACAAGGATTAAAGTCAGCAGGGAGTGTTGCCGTCCCTGTGCTTTGGTCAATAACTTGACAAGACTCCAACAAGAGGAAGGACGCTAAGTTCAACCACAGTGAAAGACTAATGGGCTGGAACGTGCGTATTTACGAATGTGATTGCTGACCCCGTTGTGCTGAGTGCCTACGAGGCAGAGTCCATGGTTGTGACAGCTCTGGGCCTGTGCCCGCTGGCGTTCAGAAGAACAGGGCGGGGGGTGGCTCTCATTCAAACCTATCAAATATTGAAAGGCGTAGGTAGAGTGGACAGGGAGAGGATGTTTTCTATAAACATTCATAACACTCTTTGGGGGAGCCTAGGACCAAGAGGACACAGCCTCAGAATACAAGGATGTCCCTTTAGAGCAGAGGTGAGGAGGAATTTCTGCGGCCAGAGGTGGTCAATCTGTGCAATTCATTGCCAAAGACGGCAGTGGAGGCCAGCTCTTCGGGTATATTTAAATTGGAGATTGATGGGCTCTTGATTAGTCAGGGCATCAAGGGTTACGGGGAGAAGGCAGGGGAATGGGGTTGAGAGGGATAATTAAATCAGCCAGAATGGAATGGCAGAGCAGACTCGATGGGCTGAATGGCCTAATTCTTCTCCTAAGTCCCATAGTCTTGTCATTTATATTCTGTGTGTAGTCCCTGCCACGTGCTTGTGATGCTGTTGCAAGCAAACTTTGTATTGTCCTGTGGCTCAATGCACTTGTGCACACTTCTTTATGCCCCATGTTGTAAATATTAAGGACTACGGACAGTCAGTTAGCAAGTTCAAGGCTAAGCTCAAAGCCACTGATCGAACAGGAAAACGAGGCACAAGATCAGCCATGATCTGCAGCATGATGAAGAAGGGCTGGAGGAGTTGGGTGTCCAACCTCCTGCTCCTGTTTGTTGGACTCTGAGGAAAGCTGTTCGTGATCATATCGAGACATCTACTGGCGATGCTCAGTACTGCACCCCTGCACCTCTGAGTGGGTCAAAGCTCTCTGTAGCCTTTGACAACCCCTTTCAAAACTCAACGAGTGGCTTCAAGGAATTGGAGGAGTCATCAATTCGATTTCAGAGATTTAGTTCAATTTTATTATCATACTTGGTATAAATCATCATCATCAGGTGCCATGCCCAGATTGAGCTCTGACTGCCAAGGCCCTCACACTCCTGTTTCGGGTCAAGTGGATCAATTCATTGGTATTCATTTCCAGTTCTCTGGCTGCTGTCTCCATCATCATTTGTCTTTGCCTTCCTTTCGCTTTCTTCCCTTCAATCTTTCCCATAATTACCGTGCATTCTAACTCCTCTTTCCTAATCACATGTCCAATGAAGTTACGTTCCCTTTTCATGATCTCATACATTATGTCTCTTTTTGTGCTTGCTCTGCTCATGACATCCTCGTTACATATGCGTTTCGTCCATGATATTCTTTGTATTCTCCTCAAAAACCACATCTCTGCTGCTTCAATTCGTTTCCTCATGTTACTAGATATTGTCCAACATTCTGATCCATATAACATAACTGGATAAACGTAACCTTTCAGTTCTCTGAGGCGAGTTGTCATGCCTAGTTTAGTGTTGGTCAGTATACCCTTCATTCTCGTAAAGATGTCTTTTGCCATCCCTATTCTCCTTTTGATGTCCATGTCGCACCTGCCATCTGATGTCACCCAGCTTCCTAAGTAGCAGAAGTTCTGTACTTTATTTATGTCTTCCCCATCTATTTTCAGCCTGCAGATAGGATTCTCGTTTTTGGATATCACCATATATTCTGTCTTTTTGCAATAGATAGATAGACCCATTTTTGCACTTTCTTCGACAGCTATATCAGTTAAGTTTTGTAGTTCTTCCTTTGTTTAATGTGTACAGTCAAACAATGGTATAAATACCATGAAAGTTAGCTTTTTTGCAGCAGCAGCACAGTGCAAAGGTGAAAAACATAGATGGCATGCGCGTAAGTTAACATACATAACATATAACTTGTGAGACACAACATAACTGCGAAAGGAGGAGGGTTTGCAGGGGCTGGCAACCCCATCACATTAAAAACCCAGTGCAACAGACTTGTCAACGGAAGCTCCAAAGAACTCATCCCTGGGAGAGGAAGGATACACCATGAAGACGGCTGCTTCCGGGGACAACTTGAAGGGCTGGTCCAGGACAGAGGAGCTTAGAAGTTTGAGAAGATTCAGTATGTCATTAAAAACTTTGACAAAGTTCAATAGAAGGCAGTGGAGAACATATTGACTTGTTGCATCATGGCCTATTATGGAAACACCTTGAATGGAAAATCCTACAAAAAGTAGCAGATGCAACCTAGTACGTCACACGTAAAGCCCTCCCCACCATTGGGAAATGTGTCACAGGAAAACAGCATGCACGTTCCGGGTCTCCCACCATCCAGGCTATGCTCTCTTCTCGCTGGTGCCATCAGGAATAAAGCACAGGAGCCTCAAACCTACACCACCAGGTTCAGGAACAGTTATTACTGCTCAAGCATCAGACTCTTGAACCAGAGGGGATAACTTGGTTAACTTCACTTGTGTTAAGGATCCGGCCTGAACACTGGGATGAAGGGCCTCTGCTGGTAGCTCTGGATCACGACAGTCTTTAATTTCTGTTTTCTTTCACCTGGCCATGTGGGTTCTGGCCCAGCCCCTTTCCTTTTTTGTACTTCCTCCAATTACCTGCTTGTCTCCTCATTTGCACCCCCCTGTGTCTAATTTTCACTCATTATCCTGTCCATTTAAACCCCGCCTTGACTAGCATTCTTTGCCAGATTGTCCCAGATTCTGACCTGTGTCATTGTGACATCTGTCAACCGATTTTGCTTGATTCTGTGTTTTAGATTTTGCCTGTTCCTGGACCTGATTTTTGCCTGTGTGCTCTGGATTGTCTGCCCTCGCTGGACTACCTTTCCTGGTAAGACCTTGGCCTGCCATTTTGGATTCATGCCTGCCTTCTGGTTTTGAAAGACTGTTGCCTTTGTGCTCCCTCATAAACCCTGGTGAAAAAGTATTTGTTGGTCTGCGCTTGAGTCCTGCCGAAACCCGACAGAACCCGACAACTTGCCCCATTATTGTACTGTTCCCACAATCTATGAACTCTCTTTCAACGACTCTTCATCCCATGTTCTTGATAGTTAATGTTTCATAGAACATAGAATAGTACAGCCCAGTACAGGCCCTTTGGCCCACAATGTTGTGCTGACCCTCATACCCTGCCTCCCATATAAACCCCCACCTTAAATTCCTCCATATACCTGTCTGGTAGTCTCTTAAATTTCACTAGTGTATCTGCCTCCACCACTGACTAAGGCAGTGCATTCCATGCACCAACCACTCTCTGAGTAAAATACCTTCCTCTAATGTCCCTCTTGAACTTCCCACCCCTTACCTTAAAGCCATGTCCTCTTGTATTGAGCAGTGGTGCCCTGGGGAAGAGGTGCTGGCTGTCCACTCTATCTATTCCTCTTAATATCTTGTATACCCCTAACATATCTCCTCTCATCCTCCTTCTCTCCAAAGAGTAAAGCCCTAGCTTCCTTAATCTCTGATCATAATCCATACTCTCTCTAAACCAGGCAGCATCCTGGTAAATCTCTTCTGTAATCTTTCCAATGCATCCACATCCTTCCTATAGTGAGGTGACCAGAACTGGACACAGTACTCCAAGTGTGGCCTAACCAGAGTTTTCTAGAGCTGCATCATTACCTCAACTCTTAAACTGACTTTGTGAATAAGCCTACTGCGTGGAACCTTGTCAAATGCCTTACTAAAATCCATGTAGAATGTAGATTACATCCACTGCACTACCCTCATCTATATGCCTGGTCACCACCTCAAAGAACTCTATCAGGCTTGTTAGACACGATCTGCCCTTTCACAAAGCCATGCTGACTGTCCCTGATCAGACTGTAATTCTCTAAATCAGGGGTCCCCAGCCTTTTTTGCACTGCCGACCAGTTTAATATTGACAATATTCTTGTGGACCTGCCGACCCGGTGGTGGGGGGGGGGGGGGGGGGCGGGTAGGGGTGCCAACGGACAAGAGTAGCAGTCAAATACGTTGTGTTTATCCAGAGAAAGACTACAATGACCATGAAGCCTTGCACGGGCAGCAGTGTGTGCATGCGTGTACGTGCCGATATTTCTCTACAAGTGGTTTTTGGCGATTCTGTTCGGTGGGGTGGGGTGCTAATCACGACCAGAATATAGGTGATAAGTGGCTGATACACTCAATTTCCTTTCTAAAAGGGCTTATCTAACAAATTTAATATTAAACACACCGCATATTTTCCTTGTATGAATATAGTGATAAGTCAATTATCAGGGGAGGACAGGGGAGCTTGAACTGAGAGTTGAACGAACTTCCAGTAGAAGTGGTAGAGGCAGGTTCGATATTATCATTTAAAGAAAAATTGGATAGATATATGGACAGGAAAGAAATGGAGGGTTTTGGGCTGAGTGCAGGTCGGTGGGACTAGGTGAGAGTAGCGTAATTGCTGTGATTGTTATATGGTTATATAAGTCACTTATAAGTCAATAACATCATAACATTTTAAGTAACGTTTGGATATTAAACACACAGCACATATTTTCCCCGTATGAACATATAAAATCATTGCAACACACCAATATCGCTGAATCAGTGGGAGCCCTGGGCTTGTTTCCCTGCAACAAAACGGTGCCATCGAGGGGTGATGGGAGACAGCGATACTCGAAGGGGGTTCCTTATGACCAGTCTATTCCGCAATTTAGTTTTCGTTGCATTCATTGCAGAAAACTCAACTTCACAGAAAAATGTTGGAAATGGAAGCAACGTTTTCAGTGCTTTCCTGGCTATCTCAGGCTATTTAGTCTTGACTTTGATCTAGAATGCCGGCAGAGATGTTATGTCAAACATACTTTTCAGCACGCGGTCATTTGCAAGCTTGAGGAGTTGATCTCCTTCCTGCGCTGACATGAATAATGCGCAGGTAATGACCTCTCACGCGTAATGGCTCAACAGTGCGTGACAGGGAATGAGGAAACATTTCCTCGCGGCCCGGTAGCACATGCTTTGCGGCCCAGTGGTTGGGGACCGCTGCTCTAAATGCCCAAAGATCCTATGTCTAAGAATCTTTTCCAACAACTTTCCCACCACAGACGTAAGGCTCACTGGTCTGTAATTCCCCGGACTATCCCTAGTACCTTTTTTGAACAAGGGGACAACATTCACCTCTCTCTAGTCCTCCGGTACCACTCCCGGGCACAACCAGGACATAAAGATCCTAGCCAGAGGTTCAGCAATCTCTTCCTTCGCCTCGTGGAGCAGCCCGGGGAATATTCCGTCAGGTCATGGGGGCTTATCTGTCCTGATGTATTTTAACAACTCCAACACCTCCTCTCCCTTAATATCAACATGCTCCAGAACATCAACCTCACTCATATTGTCCTCACCATCATCAAATTCCCTCTCATTGGTGAATACTGAAGAGAAGTATTCATTGAGGACCTCGCTCACTTCCACAGCCCACAGGCACATCTTCCCACCTTTATCTCTAATTGGTACTACCTTCCCTCATGTCATCCTTTTTTCTTCACATATCTGAAGAATGCATTGGCGTTTTCCTTTACCCTACTCACCAAGGCCTTCTCCTGCCCCTTCTTGATCTCCTCAGCCCCTTCTTAAGTTCCTTTTTTGCTACCCTATATTCTTCAATAGTCCCATCTGATCCTTGCTTCCTAAACCTCATGTATGCTGTCTTCTTCCACCTGACTAGATTCTCCACCTCACTTGTCAACCATGGCTCCTTCACCCTACCATTCTTTATCTTCCTCACCAGGACAAATTTATCCCTAACATCCTGCAAGAGATCCCTAAACATCGACCACATGTCCATAGTACATTTCCCTACAAAAGCATCATCCCAATTCACACCCGCAAGTTCTAGCCTTGTAGCCTCATAATGTCCCCTTCCCCAATTAAAAATTTTCCTGTCCTCTCCGAATCTATCCTTTTCCATGATAATGCTAAAGGCCAGGGAGCGGTGGTCACTGTCCCCCAGATGCTCACCCGCTGAGAGATCTGTGACCTGACCCGGTTTGTTGCCTTACACTAGATCTAGTATGGCATTCCCCCTCATCGGCCTGTCAACATACTGTGACAGGAATCTGTCCTGGACACACTTAAGAAATTCTGCCCTGTCTAAACCATTGGAACTAATCAGGTGCCAATCAATATCAGGGAAGTTAAAATCACCCATGATAACAACCCTGTTATTTTTGCACCTTTCCAAAATCTGCTCCTCGGTATCTCTGCTGCTACCAGGGGGCTATAGAATACCCCCAATAGAGTAACTGCTCCCTTCCTATTCCTGATTTCCACCCATACTGACTCAAAAGAGGATCCTGCTACATTACCCACCCTTTCTGTAGCTGTAATAGTATCCCTGACCAGTAATGCCACCCCTCCTTCCCATTCCCCTCATCTCTATCCCTTTTAAAGCACTGAAATCCAGGAATATTGAGAATCCATTCCGCCCTGGTGCCAGCCAAATCTCTGTAATGTCCACTACATCATAATTCCATGTATGTATCCAAGCTCTCAGTTCATCACCTTTGTTCCTGATGCTTCTTGCATTGAAATACAAAGTTTAGCCCTTCTACCTTACTACCTTTACACCCTTTTTTCTGCTTCTCTTTCCTCAAAGCCTCTTTATATGTTAGATCTGGCTTTACTCCATGCACTATACTTGCAGTTCTCACATGACCTTTATCCTCCTCCTCACTATCTGCTCTAACACTCTGGTTCCCCTGCCCCTGCAAATCCAGTTTAAACCCCCCCAGAGCAGCACAAGCAAACCTTCCTGCAAGGATGTTCGTCTCTCTCCAGTGCAAGTGCAGCCCATCCTATCGGAACAGGTCCCACCTTCCCTGGAACAAGGCCCAATTGTCCAGAAACATGAAGCCCTCCCTCCTGCACCAACTCCTTAGCCACGTACTTAGCTGCATTGTCTTCCTATTTCTAGCCTCATTAGCACGTGGCACGGGTAGCAATCCTGAGATTGCAACCCTGGAGGTCCTGTCCTTCAACTTTGCACCTAACTCCCTAAACTCTCTTTGCAGGACCACCTCCTCCTTCCTATGCACGTCACTGGTCCCTACATGGACCAGGACATCTGGCTGCTCACCCTCCCTCTTGAGAATACCGAGAACGCGATCCAAGATATCGTGGACCCTAGCACCAGGGAGGCAACAGACCATCCGGGATTCTCGATCCCTCCCACAGAACCTCTTATTTGCCCTCCTAACTATCGAATTCCCCTATCGCTACTGCTCTCCTGTTTTCCCTCCTTCCCTTCTGAGCTGAGCGTCCAGTCTCGGTGCCAGAGACGCGACCACTGCAACTTGTCCCTGGTAGCAACACACATCAAAGTTGCTGGTGAACGCAGCAGGCCAGGCAGCATCTCTAAGAAGAGGTACAGTCGAAGGAAGAGTATGATCTCTTACTAACTCTTCCTTCAGTTAGTCCTGATGAAGGGTCTTGGCCTGAAATGTCGCCTGTACCTCTTCCTAGAGATGCTGCCTGGCCTGCTGCATTCACCAGCAACTTTGATGTGTGTTGCTTGAATTTCCAGTATTTGCAGAATTCCTGTTGTTTTTGTCCCTGGTAGGTCGTCCCCACCAACAGCATGCAAAACGTTATACTTATTATTGATGGGAACGGCCACAGGGGTGCTCTGCTCATTCTGTCTATTCCCCTTCCCTCTCCTGACAGTCACCCAGCTACCTGTCTCCTGGCTTTTTATTTATTATTACAAGTTGAGTATCCTTTATCCAAAACCCGAAACGTTTTGAGCGTAGACATGACAAGGCGCAGCAAGGTTCCCAGGTGATGTGCACCGTAGACGGTTCTGGAAATGACCTCATATGTAACGAGCAGAAGTTAATGAAAACATTTTTTTTTGAACTGCCGAAAGAGCGAACTAAGAAAACCGGCATTTACTGAAAGAGCGGATTCATCCATGTCAGACTGAACATGGCACTTAACGGTACGCTGATCATGAAACAAGCTCAGATCTGTCACGACAAATTTAAAACTGAAGGTAATTGTGAATATTCAGCAGGGTGGTTGCAGAAATCAACAGAAGACATGGCGTTTGCTAATCTCAAAGCAGCCGAGAAATAGTTTGATATTTGCAAGATCGTCGCTGATGAAAGTCTATTTATACTTAATTGGCACTTTGATCTTTGACATGAATGTTCTGGCCTGGGAAAGGTCTCACTGCTAACGTAATGGTCTTTCTGTAGAAGCAGTATTTGGGTTCTAGAAGAGATAACGGATGCCGTGGGATGTCAGCTGGGTCTTTTGTTCAGCGGGAGATGAGGAGAGAAGACGCTGGAGAGAACCGGTCGTAGGATTCGGTTCCGTGGGGGACCGTGATTCGATGGAGCCAGGCGCCGAGATCGACTGAGGATCGGTGAATATGAATTTTGGGAAGAGTTGAGCTCCAACTTCTCCACATTTGACTGTTTAATTAGAATGGGCCGCTTTTGTGTTTTTTTTGCCTTTACTGATCCTTAGGTTAAGAATCATAAATGTAACTCCTTTAATCGTACACGGTATGCTGTCTGTTATTTCTAGGCATTGAGTTGTGACAAGGTAGCAAATTACACAGCATCCACACAATCCGGGATTTGGGGTGGGAGAGCCGTCTCAATCTCACAAGTGAGGTGGGACCGGGGTGTGTATTCCCGAGACATGCACAGCCAAGGAAACTGGAGGTGGATTTCATCAGCTTGATGAGGCTACTGAGAAAAGTGTATGGGATGCTTTTATTTTAGTGTCAGTGAATACAAAATAAAGAAATTACATTTGCAAGTGAGTATTTACGTGCTGTGCAGAGCCACTGCCTCTTGCCTCTCACTCTAGGCTCAAAGCTGAGCTCAGGTGCTGATTGGAGTTTGACAATTTCCCCTATGATTGCATGTGCTTGTTGTGGATGCTCGATTTTCCACCCTGGTCCCAAAGTTTCATTGTTAGTAGGTTAATTGCACAGTAAATCCCCACCATGTGTAGGTGAATGGTATAGTATATTGGAAATGGGGAGAATAAAAATGAAATTAGGACAGGATGATTGTGAATTGGAGTGGAGCAGGGGCTTGATGGGGCAAAGAACTGTTCCAGTGTTTCCTGACTTTGATTTGTTAAAAAGATCTGAGTTTTAATAGGACATTGGAAAGATTACAGAATAAATTTATCAGGGATGATAAACTTTACCTCAGAACAGAGGTGGAAGAAATGGTGAGATTATTTTCGAAAAGGCTGGAAAGGTTAAGGAGAAAACAGCTATTCAGATTTGAGGATCGGTTTCTGGTTTTGCTCTTTCATCATTATTGGATATCTCTGCACCTTTAATCTTTCTGGTAAGGGTAGCGTAAGAACAAAAGGGAAAATGAAGGAATTATTCCATGAATGAAGAATTGTTCAGATCTGGAAAAGTAGAACTTGAATTATTCCATTTTGGCCCGCAGTCTCCTTCAGACAAGATGAGGCTAAACACAGTTTGGAGGAGCAAGACTTTATATTCCAATTGCGTAGTCTCCACCCTGATGGCATGAAATCAATTTCTTTCACTATTCCCCGCTCCTTGCCCCTCTCCATCACTATTTGTTGTCCCTAATGCTAGTTACTGCCTCACCTCTTCCCATCCCTCATGCTTCATGGCTTACCCATTCCATTCCCATTGTTCCACACCTCTTTCACTCTATTCCATGGTGCACAGGCATCTCCTGTCAAATTTCTTCATCAGACCTTTATTTTTTCCATCTATCACCTCAAAGATTCTCACATTTATTTATTTTAAATCTACTCCTCAGCTTCTTTCTCCAGTCCTACTGAAAGGTTTCAGCCTGAAACGCCGACCATACTCTTTTCCGAGACCCTGCCTGCCGTGCTGAGTTCCTCCAGCATTTTCTGTGTTGCTCGGTTTCCAGTATCTGCAGATTTTCTCTTGTTTATCATTTGTTCTGGGATTAATTCAATGATATTAGTTATCCCCTCATGTTCAAGAGCCTGATGGTTGAGGGGTACGGACTGTTCTTGAACCTGGTGAGGCTCTTGTTCCTTCTCCCTGATGGTAGAGTTGAGAAGAGAGCCTGACCAGGGTGGTGGGGATCTCTGATGACAGAGATGAGCTTTCCAACAAAACCTCTGATCCTCCACTGAGGACCAATAGGTTGCTGCACTGCTCAGCCAGATTCTCAATCTCCCCACAAAATGCTGATTCGTCACCATTTTTGATTTGGTCCACAGCACTTCAATGTGGCATTTGAGCTGTGATTAGCCGCACAGTCATGACTGTAAAGTGCGTAGAGCAAGGGGAGAAGCACGTGGCCCTTTGGTGCACATGTGCTGATGGATATTGTGGAGGAGATGTTATTGACAATCTGAACTCCCTGCGGTCTACAACTCCAGCCAAAGTTGGAATTGTGTGCAAATTGCCAGCCAGACCTTCAATTCTTGCAGCTGTAAACTCAATCGGAGGTAACTATAGTAAAACAAAAACAGTGTCTGGGAACGCAAAGTAAATTCTGCTTGTGTTTCAGGGAGCCCTTCCATCAATCCATATCATATATCTATCATATAGTAGTTGTATTTCCCCTTGCAATCTCTTTATAACTTCCCCTTAAGTCTTATTAATTAGCCAGAGGAAACTAAGTTATTTTCATGAAGCACTTTGCCATCTGGCAATGTTAAAAATAATAGAAATAGCTCTGTGGGTGTGAGAGCACGGGAAGTCAGTAGGATTGTTCTCTTTTCATCTATGATGGGAGGGAATGATTTGGTCTCAGTGAGAAAGGGAGGAACTGGTTTTCCATTGGGTTGTCAAATATTGGTGTCTACATTTTGTCTCAGTGAACCTAGATGTAAGAATTTTTACAGCTTTGTCCTGAATGTCATTATTTCAAATTTGATCAAGTATAGAGAAGTATTTCACAATTAGTACATTTGTACCTTTCACCAGGTATGAGGATAAGGTATCGGAGATTCACAACGTAGTTTCATGATGTGCTTTGGAGACTGGTGCTCCGTTGTCAACCTAAGGAATATGCTCTAAGCTATATGCTGTGAAGGCCGTAATATTCCGTGAGCTCTGGACGAACTTCACGCAGTCGGGAGACAATGCAGATTTAGTAATTACAGTTAGGAATAATTGAAGACTGGCCTGTAAAACTAGCATCGTACACAAATTTAATTTTTGTGGCCATTATGATTGTCCATAGAAGTATTACTCTGTATTTGAAACAAGTATCAGAAGTTTTTTTGGACAATTTAGTACACATGTCTATAAACGAATTAATTCCCTGTCAGCTGCAATAAATGTGCTGTAGTGTAGCATTAGTGCACTTTACTGTGGCAGCAAAACTGAATTTCAGAAACTGAATAATCCTCTGACCCCACTTGTACATTTACAGACAGTGGCCACCTTTATGTCCCCTATACACTTACTTTTAATGCAAATATCCAATCAGCCAATCATGCAGCAGCAGCTCAATACATAAAAGCATGCAAACATGTTGAAGAGGTTCAGTAGTTGTTCAGACCAAACATTAGAATGGGGACAAAATGTGATCAAAGTAACTTTTTCTGTGGAATGATTATTGGTGCCAGATGGGGTCAATTGAATATCTCAGAAACTGCTGATCTCCTGGGATATTCAGACAAAACAATCCCAAGAGTTCACAGAGAATGAGGCGTAAAACACAGTTAAACTTCCAGTGAGTGGCAGTTCTGTGGGTGAAATAATTGTTAATGAGAGAATTCAGAGGGGAACGGCCAGACTGGTTCAAGTTGACAGGAATGGTTACTTCAAGATGTCTCGAAAGGACAGGGAGGGAGGCAAAATAGGTGGGGGCAGGGCACTGTTGATCAGGGATCGTGTCATAGATGCAGAAAAGGAGGAAGTCATGGAGGGATTGTCTACGGAGTCTCTGTGGGTGGAAATTAGGAACAGGAAGAGGTCAATAACTGTACTGGGTGTTTTTTATAGACCACCCAATAGGAACAGGGACATCGAGGAGCAGACAGGAAGACAGATTCTGCAAAGGTGTAATAATAACAGGGTTGTTGTGGGAAATTTTAATTTTCTAAGTATCGATTGGCATGTCCCTGGAGCGAGGGGATTAGATGGGGTGGAGTTAGGTGTGTTCAGGAAGTTTTCTTGACACAATATGTAGAGAAGCCTACAAGAGCAGAGGCTGTAGTTGACTGGTATTGGGAAATGGACCTGGTCAGGTGTCAGATCTCTCAGTAGGAGAGCATTTTGGAGATAGTGGTCACAATCATATATGCTTTACCATTGCTTTGGAGAGGGATAGGAACATACAAGTGAGGAAAGTGTTTAATTGGATTATGGGGAAATATGAGGCTATCAGGCAGGAACTTGGAAGCATAAATCGGAAACAGATGTTCTCAGGGAAACATACAGAAGAAATGTGGCAAGTGTTTTGGGGATGTTTGCATGGAGTTCTGCATAGGTACGTTCCAAAGAGACAGGGAAAGAATGGTAGGTGACATGAACCGAGGTGTACAAAGGCTGCTGTAAATCTCATCAAGAAGAAAACAAGGGTTTATGAAAGATTCAAAAAACTAGGTAACGATAGAGATCTAGAAGATTATAAGGCTAGCAGGAAGGAGCTTAAAAATGAAATTAGGAGAGCTAGAAGGGGTCATGAAAAGGCCTTGGTGGACAGGATTAAGGAAAACGCTAAGGCATCCCACAAGTATGTGATCAAGAAGATAACATGTGAGAGAATATGACCAATCAAGTGTGAGAGTGGAAAAGTGTGGACACGATAGGGTCCTTAAAGAGACTCCTGGATAGGTACATGGAACTCAGAAAAATAGAGGGCTATGGGAAATTTCTAAATTAAGGACATGTTCAGCACAGCTTTGTGGGCTGAAAGGCCTGTATTGTGCTGTAGGTTTTCTATAAAATTTGTCATATTTAAAATTCTCTACCCTCTGCAGCTGCAAGTTGTCAAAAGCTAGCCCTCCCAGAATTTCATTTGTGACACCTTGTCTCATACTATTCATTCACCTTGCTAAAGTTTCCGAACAACTGCTTACAGATTGAAATAAATGAAGTTTAAGGACCATGGTGAAGGCAGAAGTTACTGCATTTTTCACCTGGATTTATGTGTTGTCAGGTTTATTGTCATATGCACAAGCATGGTAAAGTACAGATACATTGTCAAACTTGTAGCAGAATTACAGGCAGAAATATACATTCAGAAAACACAAGATATAATTTGTGTAGGAATTATACAAGTCAGTGAAGAAAAATACCATGCAGAACACAATGACAAACAAGAGATGGTCCATTCTGTTCATTTGCTGGGGTAGAATGAGGGTTGTGTAGGCCGGTTGAAGAAAGAGGTGGTTGCAGGAAAGTCGGAGTTCCTGATCCTGAGGTGTAGTGGCAGCCCTGGCAGTCCAGAGTGCAGGTTCAGACGGCAAATCTAATGGGCAAAGTCCTCTTGAGGCTCCCTCCAGTGCACCATGAACCACAATGTCCTCAACTGTATTGGTGCAGTTTCTGGCTTCTTCTTTTGAAGTGCCTTGTGATATTTGTATTAGATTACATCAGCAATACGGTTGTTGTTAGGGGCATTAATTGGCACTAAAATCTTGCATGGGGAAGTGAAAAGAAACAGAAATCTACAAATAGTCTCCATAATATCACAAAGATGTCGGGGTCCATGTAGGCACCAATGACGTGGGTAGGAAGTGTGAGGAGGTCCTGAAAGGTGAGTTTAGGGAGTTAGGCGCCAAGTTAAAGGACAGGACATCCAGGACAGCAATCTCAGGATTGCTACCAGTGTCACGTGCAGGAGGGTTTAGAAGTAGTAAGATAGTGCAGATCAACACGTGGCTGATGACATGATGCAGGAGGGAGGGCTTCAGATTTATAGACAATTGGGCAGTTTTCCAGGGAAGGTGGGACCTGTACCAGCAGGACAGTTTATATCTGAACTGGAGGGGGACAAATATTCTTGCAGGTAGGTTTGCTAGAGAGGCTCCAGTGTATTTAAACTAGATATAAGAGGGGATGGGAACCAGAGTGTAGGGACAGATGTAGGGGAGAAGGAAGAAAAAGAAAATAGTAAATTTGTTTGCACCATTAGAGATAAACAGAGTAAGAGGTGGAAAATTTCTTCAATGCATTTATTTTAATGCTAGGAGCATTATAAGAAAGGTGGATGAGTTTATAGCATAGATTGATACCTGGAAGTATGATGTGGTAGCTATTAGTGAAACATGGTTACAGGAGGGTTGTGATTGGCAACTAAATATTCCTGGATTTAATTGCTTCAGGTGTGATGGAATCAGAGGGACAAGAGGGGGAGGTGTCGCATTGCTTGTCAGAGAAAATATTACAGCCGTGCTCTGGCAGGATAGATTAGAGGGCTCCTCTAGGGAGGTTATTTGGGTGGAATTGAGGAATGAGAAAGATGTATTAACACTTATGGGGTTGTATTATAGACCACCAAATGGGGAGCGAGAATTGGAGAGCAAGTTTAAGGAGACAGCAGATATTTGTCGTAAGCACAAGGTTGTGATTGTAGGAGATTTTAATTTTCCACACATAGACTGGAAAGCCCATAATGTAAAAGGGCTGGATGGTTTGGAGTTTGTAAAATGTGTGCAGGATAGTTTTTTGCAGCAATATGTAGAGGTACGAACTAGACCAGAGGCAGTGTTGGATCTCCTGTTAGGGAATTAGATAGGTCAGGTAACGGAGGTTTGTGTTGGGGAACACATCGGGTCCAGTGATCGCAATGCCAGTAATTTCAAAATAATTATGGAGAAGGATGGGTCTGGACCCAGGGTTGAGATTTTTGATTGGAGAAAGGCTAACTTTAAGGAGATGTGAAAGGATTTAGAAGGAGTGGATTGGGACAATTTGTTTTATGGGAAGAATGTAATAGAGAAATGGAGGTCATTTCAAGGTGAAATTTTGAGGGTACAGAATCTTTATGTTCCTGGTAGGTTGAAAGGAAAGGTAAAAGTTTGAGAGAGCCGTGGTTTTCAAGGGATATTGGAAATTTGGTTTGGAAAAAGAGAGATATCTATAATATAGGCAGCATGGAGTAAATGAGGAGTTCAAGGAATATAAAGAATGTAAAAAGAATCAAGAGAGAAATTAGAAAAGCTAAAAGAAGATGAGGTTGCTTTGGCAAGTAAGGTGAAAATTTACTAGAATGTTACCTCTGTTTCATCACCTAAGTTACAGAGAAAGGTTGGACAAGTTAGGTCTTTATTCTTTGGAATGTAGAAGGTTGAGGGGGGACTTGATAGAGGTATTTAATATTATGGGGGGGATGGATAGAGTTGACATGGATAGGCTTTTTCCATTGAGAGTGGGGGAGAGTCAAACAAGTGGACATCAGTTGAGGGTTAAAGGGCAAAAGTTTAGGGGTAACATGAGGGGGAACTTCTTTACTCAGAGTGGTGGCTGTGTGGAATGAGCTTCCAGCAGAAGTGGTTGAGGCAAGTTCGATGTTGTCATTTAGATATAATTTGGACAGCGAAATGCACAGGAAGAGAATGGAGGGTTTTGGGCTGACTAAACTATGACTTTAAAATCAGTTGTGCAATGGAAAATAAGCAACTTTCGGGTGCTGAGTGTCTCAAAGTCAAGAAATAAACTTTGATGTCAGTTTACTTGTCTCTTCAGCTGAGTTTTATCTGTGCTCATCCACAGGTAGCAGTGCACTGTGGAAGTCTGGGCTGTACATGGATTTGAGGCATTTAGAGAAGTCTCTACCCCGTTATTCTCAGCAGATGTGAAAGAAGGAAGAGAAAAAAAAATCAAAGTATTTTTCCTATTTTTCAAAACATTTCCAATATTACATGGATTGTGACATTTAGTCACTCTGCATACTCATCATATGGAATTGTTTGTCTAATTTTGGCAGAAATGTTTCTTTAAATTATACTAAAATGAATTATTTATTCCAAGAGATTTTAATTGATTAAAAAATACTGTGATTGATTACAATTTTTACAAATCTACAAGACAAGGCCTCTGTTGATCTTATAAAAACTTATCCTGAAATTGTAATCAATACAACAAATGCTTCAAATACAAAAGAAATATGAATAATAATAGCTAAGCAATAAATACTCAGAACACAGGCTGAAGAGCCCTTGAAAGTGAGTCCATTTGTGTGGGAACAGTTCAGTGATGTGACGAGTATAGTTATCTCCTCTGCTTCGAGAGCCCGATTGTTGAGGGGCAATAACTGCATCGGAACCTGGTAGCGTGAGTCCTGAGGCTCCTGTATCTGATGCTCTTTCTTACTGGTGCCATGTCCTGGGTGATGGCAATCTCTGATGATGGATGCTGCTTTTCTGCGACCGTTCTCCTTGAAGATGTGCTCAAAGCGGCCCAGGTGAGTCCTGTAGCCGTTCCTCTGCCTCCTGCGACCACTCCTTAATTCAGCACTTCTTTTGGAATGAGCAGGTCTACAAATGTAACCACATGCACACATCAGTTCCACTGTTATAATTCATTTCTCAAAGCAACTTTCAATGTTGTTTCAGATCAGACTATAGCACATTAATGTTTAACACTAATTCACATGTTTGAAGAGGGAAAAATAGATTGGTGAGATTTCACTCTAATTTCTGCTCAGAAACAGTACTCAAAGCTATGATGGATTTTTTTCTCCTCTGCACAGGATCACTCACCTGGAATGCAAGAGAGGGGGAAATGGTTTTTCCAAGACACTTGCCTTAAACTCATTGGGTTCCTATTGGAGATTTTTAATTGGGGAAGGGCAAATTATGAGGCTATGAGGCTAGAACTTGTGGGTGTGAATTGGGATGATGTTTTTGCAGGGAAATGTACCATGGACATGTGATCGATGTTTAGGGATCTCTTGCAGGATATTACGGATAAATTTGTGCCAGTGAGGAAGATAAAGAATGGTAGGGTGAAGGAACCATGGGTGAAAAGTGAGGTGGAGAATCTTGTCAGGTGGAAGAAGGCAAATGCATCTCCACAATTTTGCACACCTGCTCTCACTCCATCCTCCCGCCACCCCACTAGGAATAGGGCTCCCCTCGTCCTCACCTACCACCTCACCAGCCTCTGGGTCCAACATATTATTCTCCGTAACTTCCACTACCTCCAACGGGATCTCACCTCTAAGCACATCCTTCCCTCCCCCCCCCCCCCCCCCCCCCACTCTGCTTTCTGGAGGGATCTCTCCCTACGTGACTCCCTTGTCCATTCATCCCCCCCATCCCTCCCCACTCATCTCCCTCCAGGCACTTATCCTTGTAAGCGGAACAAGTGCTACACGTGCCCTTACACTTCCTCCCTTACCACCATTCAGGGCCCCAGACAGTCCTTCCAGGTGAGGCAACACTTCACCTGTGAGTTGGTTGGGGTGATATACTGCATCCGGTGCTCCCGAAGTGGCCTTCTATATATTGGCGAGACCCGACACAGACTGGGAGATGGTTTTGCTGAACACCTATGCTCTGTCCGCCAGAGAAAGCAGGATTTCCCAATGGCCACACATTTTAATTCCACATCCCATTCCCATTCTGACATGTCTATCCACGGCCGCCTCTACTATAAAGATGAAGCCACACTCAGGTTGGAGGAACAACACCTTATATTCCGTCTGGGTAGCCTCCAACCTGATGGCATGAACATTGACTTCTCTAACTTCTGCTAATGCCCCACCTCCCCCTTGTACCCCATCCGTTATTTATATACACAGTCTTTCTCTCTCTCTCTTTATTCTCCCTCTTGCCCTCTTGCCCATCCTCTGGGCTTTTCAACCCCCCTCCCTCTTTTCTTTCTCCCTGGGCCTTCTGTCCCATGATCCTCTCATATCCCTTTTGCCAATCACCTGTCCAGCTCTTGGCTCCATCCTTCCCCCTCCTGTCTTCTCCTATCATTTTGGATCTCCCCCTCCCCCTCCCACTTTCAAATCTCTTACTAGCTCTTCCTTCAGTTAGTCCTGACGAAGGGTCTCGGCCTGAAACGTTGACTGTACCTCTTCCTAGAGATGCTGCCTGGCCTGCTGCGTTCACCAGCAACTTTGATGTGTGTCACCTCTTTTGTTATATATCTAAAGAGTTTTGAAAAATTATCGCTAATTCATCCACTATTTCTTGGGCTACTTCCTTAAGCACTCTGGGATGCAGACCATCTGGCCCTGGGGATTTATCTGCCTTTAATCCCTTCAATTTACCTAACACCACTTCCCTACTAACATGTATTTCCCTCAGTTCCTCCATCTCACTAGACCCTCGGCCCCCTACTATTTCTGGAAGATTACTTATGTCCTTCTTAGTGAAGACAGAACCAAAGTAGTTATTCAATTGGTCTGCCATGTCCTTGTTCCCCATGATCAATGCACCTGTTTCTGACTGTAAGAGACCTACATTTGTCTTAACCAATCTTTTTCTTCTCACATATCTGTAAAAGCTTTTACAGTCAGTTTTCATGTTCCCTGCCAGCTTTCTCTCATAATCTTTTTTCCTTTTCCTAATTAAGCCCTATGTCTTCCTCTGCTGGACTCTGAATTTCTCCCAGTCCTCAGGTGTGTTGCTTTTTCTGGCTAATTTGTATGTTTCTTCTTTGGAATTGATACTATCCCTAATTTCCCTTGTCAGCCACGGGTGCACGACCTTCCCTGGTTTATTCTTGTGCCAAACTGGGATGAACAATTGCTGTAGTTCATCCATGTGATCTTTAAATACTTGTCATCATATCCACCCCCACCACTGTCACCGGCAGCCCACTCCACGCACTCACCACTCTCTGCATAAGAATCCTACTCCTGACATCTCCTCTGTACCTACATCCAAGCACCTTAAAACTGTGCCCTCTCATGCTAGCCATTTCAGCCCTGGGAAAAGGCTTCTGACTATCCACATGATCAATGCCTCTCGTCATCTTCTACGCCTTTATCAGGTCACCTCTCATCCTCTGCTGCTCCAAGGAGAAAAGGCCGAGTGAGGCCAAATTTAGAGTATCGTGTACAGTTTTGGTCACCAAATTATTGGAAAGATGTCAACAAAATAGAGCACAGAGGAAATTTACTAGAATGTTACCTGGGTTTCACACCTAAGTTACAGAGAAAGGTTGAACAAATTGGGTCTTTATTCTTTGGAACGTAGAAGGTTGATGGGGGACTTGACAGAGGTATTTAAAATTATGATGGGGATAGATAGAGTTGACATGGATATCCTTTTTCCATTGAGAGTGGGGGAGATTCAAACAAGAGGACATCAGGGGATTTAAAGGGCAAAAGTTTAGGGGTAACATGAGGGGGAACTTCTTTACTCAGAGTGGTAGCTGTGTGGAACGAGCTTCCAGCAGAAGTGGTTGAGGCAGGTTCAATGTTTAAAGTTAAATTGGATAGGTATATGGACAGGAAAGGAATGGAGGGTTATGGGCTGGGTGCGGGTCGGTGGGACTCAGTGAGAGTAAGAGTTCGTCATGGACTGGAAGGGCCAAGATGGCCTGTTTCTGTGCTGTAATTGTTATATGGTTAAGGAGAAATTTGAGTTTGCTTCAGGACTTATGTGAAAGCAGAGACAGAACAGGGGAAATTAGGTATTATGCAGACATTTACTTGCGATTTTTAAAGTGTATTGTTTAGTCTTTGTGTTTCCAATGATACAAACCCTTTCAAATTGATGATGGAAATTTCATATTTAAACATGTCAGAGTGGACTTGTATCCTGTCATTTGTGACACTTATGGATCAGAAATATAAACCAAAGAATTTCCACCAGAAACATCTTGATCAAAGTATACGGAGTAAACTATGACTTTAAAATCAGTCGTGGAATGTAAAATAAGCAACTTTCGGGTGCTGAGTGTCTCAAAGTCAAGAAATAAACTTTCATGTCAGTTTACTTGTCTCTTCAGCTGAGTTTTATCTGTGCTCATCGACAGGTAGCAGTGCACTGTAGAAGTCTGGGCTATACATGGATTTGAGGCATTTAGAGAAGTCTCTACCCAGTTATTCTCAGCATATGTGAAAGGAGAAGGAAGAGAAAAAATTCAGAAAATATTTTTCCTATTTTTAAAAACATGACAACTATTACATGGATTGTGACATTTAGTCACTTTGCATACTCATCATATGGAATTCTATGTCTAATTATGGCAGAAATGTTACTTTAAATTTTAGTAAGATGAATTATCATTTATTCCAAGAGATTTTAATTGATAAAAAGATATTGTGATTGATGATGTTATGTACCCTGTAACTGGGTTGCCAAACCAGCAGAAATGGATCACTCAGTTGGAGACTGGATTACTAGAACTAAGAAAGTTTTATTAAAGAAACAAGCAACACAGTAATCAAAAGGAAAATAAATGCAACAGTTCAGCAATGATAAACAAACATGTGCATAGAATTAAGATAACAGGATCAATCAAGCTCTATTGTTGTCTGGGGTAAATGACCAATTTCAAAGTGATGCAAAGTTCAGTCCAATTTAGTTCAGTTCACAGTAATTGTTGCCGTGGTGATGGACAATGTGGGGGGGAAGGAGAGAGAACAAGAACGAATGATCATTCAAAAGGGCTTCCACACACAGACCTGCGATATTGCTCACAAGCAGCTTTCGGGTGAGCCCTTTGTGATGTCACCTGAGGTCACCGACTGTGACCCCTCCTCCAGATGCGGTCGATCCTCTGCAGTGAACCTGGCACCCAAGCAAGGGTGGACACACACCGGGTTCCCGCTGATTGTACCTTTCCACCCTGTGTGTCTATGGCTTGGTTCCGCAACCAGCCTTCCAAAAGATGCCCGCCGACTTGCGGGGGGGCTCCGTTTCCAGGGTCTCGTTACCTCGTGTTGTCATGTGTGTCTTGTCTTAGCGAACCTGTCCCTTTTTATCCCCCTGCTGGGGTATCGCCTGTCCATCACACTTCAAACAGTTCAGGGTTCAAAGGGGGAGCCGATCTTGACAATACCCAGACTGATGGCTCCTTCATTAACATCTCCAAGTGCTGCCTCATTGTGTTCCTTATCTCTCCCTCCCCTGAGGACAGGTGGCAGACCAACTGCTGATGCCCCTGGTGCTAGCCCAGGCTAGCAAATATCTTAATTTATGTGTATTCTCATCACACTTCCCCACTTGAAGGATTTTTACCTGGAAGTAAAAATTACAAACATGAATACATTATTTAATACACACACAAATATACATCGTTATCAGCTATTTGGCTAATACAGCGAATTTGAAGTTGTCAACACCTGACAGACAGTCAGCCATCACATTTTCTGTTCCTTTTATATGTGTTATTAATAACCCCTTAGACCAAGCTCCAATTTAGCAAACTTCATAGTGGCCAAAAACACTGATGAATTGCGATCAATGTAACCTCTCATTTGGTTTTGTCCCAGACCACAATAACAAGGGTCGTCCCATTCCAACTTAGCTTTCTCTCGCAAGGGCTTAGGAGGGGGAGGGGTAGTGACCGCAGAGTTATTACAAAACTTCCTACAGTACCCCACCATCTCCAAGAGTCTTCTGAGGGCCCTCTTGTCTGTCGGGGTTGGGAGGTCAGCGATAGCCTGCACTGTAGCTTGCATCGCTGCCAGCTGCCTGTGTCACCACAATTCCCAGGTAAGTAACCTTCGTGTGGCCGAACTCTTTTTTTTTTTTTTTTTTTTTTTTTTTTTTCTCCAAGGTTCACTATCAAGCTGGCTTCAGACAGCTGTATTAAATTGCCAATACACACCTCTGTGTTCGTCAGCCCTTTAGTCACTGAATTTCTCATTTTATATGGTTGGTGCTTGCTAGGCTGCCCTAGTGTAACAGACACCACCCAATGTCCCAGTTCTTTGCATCGCCTCGGGACAACCAAATACACGGGTGCGAGTCGTTTAATTACTTCTAAAGAGTCGCTTTGTTCGGGGATTAAGGGAGAGACCTTATCAGCAGACCTGGCCAAAACAATAGCCTTCTACCATCTGGTCGATACCATACTCATCTTTTCAAAATGGTTTTTTTCTCTTGTCGGGGGGGACCCTAGCTTCATTGATTTCCACGCTAACCCCGACTAGGTTTGTTAGCATATCAAAAGCCTGTGACCGTCTCAGTTCGCGTCAGTCATAATCAATAACATCCTCCCTCTTGGGTAGCCGGTAAACCTCTTTCATGATTCCACCAACTGTTCCCTCCAGTACTGCAAAATGTCCATCGGGGGGTACCTTGTGGGCCAGGTTAAAAACCTCATCCCCATAACTCTTTTGCACCACCCCCCCATTCCTCATCTGCGGGCACGGTACTTGGTCTCCCTTGCTTTCTTAGCACTTCCTCCTCCACACAACAGCCTACTAGTTCCCTTGTTAAGTCTGTGTCAGAGAGAGCTGTCCCTGCCAAAACCATCAGCCCCTCGTCTCACTCCTGCATCTGCACAAATTCTTTCCTGGCTAATGCTACGCCTGTCCCAGCTCCCTCACTACCTCTTGCCTCACTACACTCCTTTTCACTTTCTACCCCCTTCTCGTACAAGGCTGGCAGAAACGTCTCCGCTAAATTTACTACCGCGGTCCCGTGATGAATGTGTGAGTCTGTGGGCGGGGCCTCAATGCTGGCAGGCTGACCTGTCAATCTCATGACTGGGAACACGATTCCCCTGGCGACGTCATTACCGAGCAAGACTTCCACGCCTTTCATTGGTAATTCGGACCTCACCCCGATCGTGACTAGTCCAGAGACCAGGTTGCTTTGTAAGTGTATCTGGTGCAAAGGGACTGTCTCTGTCCCTTCACCAACACCTTTGACCTCTACCTCCCCAGTCTGGGTCTCTGAGCTAAACTCTAATACACTCTTCAGTATTAGTGACTGGCACGCTCCCGTGTCTCTCCAGACCCGCACTGGAACTGGTTTTAACTCCTCCTTCACTGACACTAATCCGGCTGAGATAAACTTCTCGCGCCCTTCCTGAACTTTGGCAGACCTTTCCTTCCTTAGCGGTTCGTTTACCAGCTTGATACAGCCAGTCAAAATCGCTGTTTTTTCCTTTTCCCGTCTCCTTCTTTGGGGCAAAGCACCTGGACGCAAAGTGTCCGACTTTCCCACAATTATAACAGATGACCCCAGGAGACTTCCTACCAGACTGCTCCCGGTCTACCTTATCCTTCTCACTAGTCCCCGGCTTACTTTCTGACTTTTCTGGCGGACTCTCCCCGCCGTCCTGACTACCCTTCTGGTAGCCTTTACTCGGGGCAAACTTCATTTTATGCGTCAACGCATACTCATCCGCTAACTTAGCGGTTGCGGCTAATGTGGCTGCCTCTTTCTCATCTAGGTAGGGTCTCATACCCTCAGGGACACAACCTTTAAACTGCTCAATCAGGATCAGCTGTAGCAGTCTGTCATAATCCCCCTCTACCCCCTTCGAGGCGCACTAATGCTCACAATACGTCTGCATCTCACGGGCAAACTCTAAATACGTGCGGTCCCACTGCTTCCTCGCATTCTGGAACCTCTGCCGGTACGCCTCCGGGACCAACTCATAAATCCTGAGGATGACCTCTTTCACCACCTCATACCTCTGGGCATCTTCCGTGGACAAAGCTGAGTAAGCTTGTTGGGCTTTCCCTTTCAGTACACTCTGAGGTAAAACAGCCCACTTATCCCTCGGCCAGTCCTGACTTGTGGCAACTTTTTCGAAATGGAGAAAGTACCGATCCACATCGGTATCGTCAAATGCGGGAACCAGCCTAACCTCCTGGGTCGCCCAGAACCCCCCACCTTGGTTCGGCATGGGCCCCTGCGCTGCCGCCATCTTTAACTTCTCCAGCTCAAATTCCTTTTCCGTCTGCCTCTCTCTCTCTTTCTCCCACCTTTCTAACTTTCTCTCCTGCCTTTCTAACTCTTTCTCTTTCTCCTTCTCTTCTCGCTCCAACTGCCGTACCCGGAACTTGTGCTCGAGTCTCAGTTTTTCAAGCTGCACCCGTACTGCGTCTCCAGCAGGCTTTTCAATGGACACCACCTCCAGCTCGCCTTGAGGAAACACACCCTTAGATACATACTGCTCTACGATAGCTCTGTGTATCTCCTCTCTCCTCATTGTTGACTTCCCCTTAGCAAGATTCAACCGTTTGGCCACAGCTGCCAATTCCGCTTTCCTGGCATCCTCTAATGCCTCCAAGGTCGGCGCCTTTAAAAATTCCTCAGCCTCCATTTCTACTGTTTGTCTTTCTTTTGGGAATTTTGACCCAATCAATTTACTCTGTCCCAAATTTAGCGTTCAAAATTGCAGACGAGAACCCCACTTATGTTACGTACTCTGTAACTGGGTTGCCAAACCAGCAGAAATGGACCACGCAGTTGGAGTCTGGATTACTAGAACTAAGAAAGTTTTATTAAAGAAACAAGCAACACAGTAATCGAAAGGATAATAAATGCAACGGTCCAGCAATGATAAACACACGTGCACAGAATTAAGATAACAGGATCAATCAAGCTCTATCGTTGTCTGGGGGTAAATGACCAATTTCAAAGTGACGCAAAGTTCAGTCCAATTTAGTTCAGTTTGCAGTAATTGTTGCTGTGGTGATGGACAATGTGGGGGAAGGAGAGAGAGAACAAGAACGAATGATCATTCAAAAGGGCTTCCACTCACAGACCTGCGATATTGCTCACAAGCAGCTTTCGGGCGAGTCCTTTATGTCACCTGAGGTCACTGACTGTGACCCCTCCTCCAGATGCGGTTGATCCTCTGTAGTGAACCTGGCACCCAAGCAAGGGTGGACACACACCGGGTTCCAGCTGATCGTACCTTTCCACCCTGTGTGTCTATGGCTTGGTTCCGCAACCAGCCTTCCAAAAGATGCCTGCCGACTTGTGGGGGGGCTCCGTTTCCAGGGTCTCGTTACCTCGTGTTGTCATGTGTGTCTTGCCTTAGCGAACCTGTCCCTTTTTATCCCCCTGCTGGGGTATCGCCTGTCCATCACACTTCAAACAGTTCAGGGTTCAAAGGGGGAGCCGATCTTGACAATACCCAGACTGATGGCTCCTTCATTAACATCTCCAAATGCTGCTTCAGTGTGTTCCTTATCTCTCCCTCCCCTGAGAACAGGTGCCAGACCAACTGCTGATGCCACTGGTGCTAGCCCAGGCCAGCAAACATCTTAATTTATGTGTATTCTCGTCACAATGACTATTTTAACAAATCTACAAGACAAGGCTTCTGTTGGTCTTAGAAAAATTTATCCTGAAATTGTAATCAATACAACAAATGCTTCAAATACAAAAGAAATATAAATAATAATAATAATGAAGCAATAAATACTGAGAACACAGGCTGAAGAGCCCTTGAAAGTGAGTCCATTTGTGTGGGAACAGTTCAGTGATATGACGAGTAAAGTTAGTTCTTCTGCTTCAAGAGCCCGATCGTTGAGGGGCAATAACTGCATCGGAACCTGGTAGCGTGAGTCCTGAGGCTCCTGTATCTGATGGCACCAGTGAGAAAGAGCATGTCCTGGGTGATGGCAATCTCTGATGCTGGATGCCGCTTTTCTGCGACCATTCTCCGTGAAGATGTGCTCAAAGCAGCCCAGGTGAGTCCTGTAGCCGTTCCTCTGCCTCCTGCGGCCACCCCTTAATTCAGGACGACTTCTGGCATGAGCAGGTCTACAAATGTAACCATATGCACACATCAGTTCCACAGTTATAATTCATTTCTCAAAGCAACTTTCAATATTGTTTCAGATCAGACTATAGCACATTAATGTTTAACACTAATTCAAATGTTTGAAGAGGGAAAAAGAGATTGGTGAAATTTCACTCTAATCTCTGCTCAGAAACAGTACTCAAAGCTATGATGCATTTTTTCACCTCTGCACAGGATCACTCACCTGGAATGCAAGGGAGGGGGAAACAGTTTTTCCAAGACACTTGCCTTAAACTCATTGTGTTCCTATTGGAGAGGATACTATCGGAAATGATTCTGAGAGACAGCATTTACCAGTGTTTGAATTAAAGAGACCTATGGCTTAGAAACAAGCCCTTCGGGCAACCTACTGTATGCCAAACTATTATTATGCTGAGTCCGATTGAGGTGCACCTGGACCATTACCCTCCATACCTGTCCCACTGTGTACCGATCCAAAATTTTATTATATGTTGTAATCAAACCCAGAATCACCCACTTCTGCCAGCAGCTCGTTGCACACTCTCACCATTCTGGGTGAAAAAATTCCTTCAGAGAGTGGAGAGAGTATTCGGTCATATTCCCCTTAAACATTTCACATTTCCCTTAACCCCTGACCTCTAGTGCTAGTCTCATACATTCTCAGTGGAAAAAACCCTGCTTGCATTTACCTTTGACTTTTCGCAGCCAGCAGGTCACTCCAGAGAAGTGGAATCTTCTCCATTGCAGACTGTCACTCTCAGAGGCCGGCTTGCAGTCTTCCCCTGCTGACTCAGCTGTGGTCGTTCCTTCTTCCCTGGAGGTGCCTGGTTCTACTTTTTCTGCACCTTCCCCCGCAGACATGTCCAGCTCTGGCCTGGAGTTCTCAGCTTGGGCATCAGGGATAGCCAGCATCTGGCAGGAGGAGGTGGTGGATTCCAACTCTATCATACAATGGACAGCCTCTTTCAGTGCCTCTTGGATAATGCTGGTTGCCATGGCATCTGCCCATGGAACCAGTCTCTCTGCTGTTGTTTCCTGCACCTTGTCTCCTTTCTTGGACATCTTCCTGCCATATAACAATTTCCTCAGAGGCACATAAGTGGCTGCTGACCAGGTTTTTCCTTCCCCTTGCCTGGGGATCTTGACTTTCTCCAATGATTTTTCAATTAGCCCCAGATCAGGGTTTCTAATATATCTTGAAAACCATGGCTCCCTCAAACTTTTAACCTTTCCTTTCAACCTAACAGGAACATAA
This sequence comes from Mobula birostris, assembly GCF_030028105.1. NCBI lineage: Eukaryota > Metazoa > Chordata > Chondrichthyes > Myliobatiformes > Myliobatidae > Mobula > Mobula birostris. Next base: position 99,242,348 of record NC_092377.1, read on the forward strand.
AGATTCTGAACCCTCAAAATTTCACCTTTAAATGACCTCCATTTCTCTGTTACTTCCTTCCCATAAAACAAATTTTCCCAATCCACTCCTTCTAAATCCTTTTGCATCTCCTCAAAGTTAACCTTTCTCCAATCGAAATCTCAATCCTAGGTCCAGTCCTATCGTTCTCCATAATTACACTGAAACTAATTGTATTGTCATCACTGGACCCGAAGTGCTCCCCAACAAATACCTCCGTCACCTGCCCTGTCTCATTCCCTAACAGGAGATCCAACACTGCTCCTTCTCTAGTTGGTACCTCTATGTATTGCTTCAAAAAACTATCCTGCACACGTTTTACAAACTCCAAACCATCCAGCCCTTTTACAGAATGGGCTTCCCTGTCTCTGTGGAAAATTAAGATCTCCCACAATCACAACTTTGTGCTTACTACAAATATCTGCTATCTCCTTACAAATTTGCTCCTTCAGTTCTCAGTCCCCATTAAGTGGTCTATAATACACCCCTATAAGCGTCACAACACCTTTCCTATTCCTCATTTCTACCCAAATAGCCTCCCTAGATGAGTCCACTAATCTATTCTGCCAGAGCACCGCTGTTATGTAATCTCTGACAAGCAATGCAACACCTCCCCCTCTTGCCCCTCCTATTCTATCACACCTGAAGCAACAAAATCCTGCAATATTTAGTTGCCAATCACACCCCTCCGGCAACCACGTTGTACTAATAGCTACAACAACATATTTCCAGGTATCAATCCATACTCTAAGCTCATCCACCTTTCTTACAATGCTCCTAGCATTAAAATAGATGCATTTAAGAAACACTCCACCTCCCACTCTCTGTTTATCCTTAATTGAGCAAACAACTTTGCTACCTTCTTCTTTTTCCCTTACATCAACCTCCCCTCTCCTAGTCTCCTTAATTTGATTCCCTCCCCCCAACCATTCTAGTTTAAAGTCACCTTAGTAGCCCTCGCAAATCTCCCTGCCAGGATATTGGTCCCCCCTATGATTCAAGTGCAACCCGTCCCCTTTGTACAGGTCATGCCTGCGCCAATAGTGGTCCCAATGATCCAAACACCCAAATCCCTGCCCCTTGCTCTAATCTCTCAGCCACGCATTTATCCTACATCTCATTGCATTCCTACTCTCACTGTCACGTAGCACAGGCAGCAATCCTGAGATCACTACCTTTGTCGTCCTTTTTCTCAACTCCCTTCCTAACTCCCTAAATTCTTCTTTCAGGACCTCTCCCCTTTTCCAACGTATGTCATTGGTCCCTATATGTACCACGACCTCTTGATCCCCTCCCTCCCGCTTCAAGATCTCTTGGACGCGATCAGAAACATCACGGGCCCTGGCAGCAGGGAGACAAACTACCATCCGGGTCTCCTGACTTCGTCCACAGAATCGTCTATCTGACCCCCGAACTATTGAGTCCACTATTACTATTGCCCTCCTCTTCCGTTCCCTATCCTTAGCTACAGGGCTGGGCTCTGTGCCAGAGGCACGGCCAGTGTTGCTTCCCCCAGGCATGCTGTCCCCCCGCAACAGTACTCAAACAGGAGTACGTATTGTCAAGCGGCACAGCCACAGTAACAAGGGTTCTCTCTATTACTTTATTCTTCTTATTCCCCCTCCCAACCTTGACCCACTTGTCTGCCTCCCGTGGCTCCGGTGTGACCACCTGCCTGGAACTTCTCTCTATCAACTCATTTATTTAAAAAAAAATTTTTTTTTGCTATAAAAATTGTGCAATAAAGTTGTAATGTTAACATGCCAATTAATGAGGTAGTTTAATACAAAAACCTTCTGTTTCAGAAAATGCTTACCAAACTTTCCAAGAATTGCTGTAATGTAAAGCAACAGTGCTTCCAAAACAGGTCAGCACATGCCCACGTGACAACACCAAAAAATGGCATCTGAGTAAATTTTTACTTTACAGTATGAACAATTTGATAACACTTCCATTTTAATATTTACAGTATGAATGCAGACTGACACAGTCTAGTCATCTTCCTATTAAGAATGTCAATTTTACAAGTTATACAAAACTTCATTTTGTCAGCCTTGACCCTTCTCGATGTGTAAAAACCGGATGTTGTAATGCTTGATCTAGCCGTATTCATTTTGAAGGTTCGTATCTCATCATCTTTTCAATCAAGTCAAACGTTGCTGATGTTCAGAGATCTGGCAAGTCATATATTCCTTCAAAGGTTTGCAGCGCTTCCTAACATAACGCCCAGCAGAACTATGTTCATCCCATTCTAGCCGTTCATGACGAAAATATTTGGACTTCCTTGTTAAGATTCATAAATATAACTCCTTTAATCGTACAGAGTGTACTGTCTGTTATTTCTTGGCACTGAGTTGTGACAGAGTAGCAAATTACACAGCATCCACACAATCCGGGATTTGAGGTGGGAGAGCTGTCTCAATTTCACAAGTTAGGTGGGACGGGGGTGTGTATTCCCGAGACATGTGCAGCCAAGGAAACTGGAGGTGGGTTTCATCAACTTGATGAGGCTACTGAGAAAAGTGTATGGGATGCTTTTATTTTGATGGCAGTGAATACAAAATAAAGAAATCACATTTGCAAGTGACTATTTGGCTGCTGTGCAGAGCCACTGCCTCTTGCTTCTCGCTCTAGGCTCAAAGCTGAGCTCAGGTGCTGATTGGAGTTTGACAATTTCCCCTATGACTGCATGTGCTTGTTGTGGATGCTCGATTTTCCACCCTGGTCCCAAAGTTTCATTGTTAGTAGGTTAATTGCATGGTAAATCCCCACCATGTATAGGTGAATGGTATAGTATATTGGAAATGGGGAGAATAAAAATGAAATTAAGACAGGATGACTGTCGATTGGAGCAGAGCAGGGGCTTGATGGGGCAAAGAACTGTTCCAGTATTTCCTGACCTTGATTTGTTGAAAAAATCTGAGTTTTAATAGGACTTTGGAAAGATTAGGGAATAAATTTATCAGGCATGATGAACTTTATCTCTGAGCAGAGGTGGAAGAAATTGTGAGGTTATTTTCCAAAAGGCTGGAAAGGTTGAGAGGAAAACAGCCACTCAGATTTGAGGATCGATTTCTGGTTTTGCTCCTTCAGTATTATTGGATATCTCTGCAACTTTAGTATTTCTGGTAAGGGTGGCGTAAGAATGAAAGGGAAAATGAAGGAACTATTCCATGAATGAAGAATTGTTCAGATCTGGAAAAGTAGTACCTGAATTTTTCCTTGTTGGCTCGCAGTCTCCTTCAGACAAGATGAGGCTAAACCCAGATTGGAGGAGCAAGACTTTATATTCCATTTAGGTAGTCTCCACCCTGATGAAATGAAATCAATTTCTCTCACTATTCTCCCCTCCTCGCCTCTCTCCATCATTATCTGTTGTCCCTAATGCTAGTTACCGCCTCACCGCTTCCCATCCCTCATGCTTCATGGATTACCCATTCCATTCCCATTGTTCCACACCTCTTTCACTCTATTCCATGGTGCACAGGCATCTCCTGACAAATTTCTTCTCCAGACCTTTATTTTTTCCATCTATCACCTCAAAGATCCTCACATAATTTATTTTGTGCACACATCCACATTCCCACTCACTTGCTCTCACCTATCACCAGCCAGCTGGTGCTCCAGCTGGGGACAAAATGTGATCTACGTAACTTTTTCTGTGGAATGATTGTTGGTGCCAGATGGGGTCAATTGAATATCTCAGAAACTGCTGATCTCCTGGGATATTCAGACAAAACAGTCGCAAGAGTTCACAGAGAATGAGGCAAAAAACAATGTAAAACTTCCAGTGAGTGGCAGTTCTGTGGGTGAAAGTCCTTGTTAATGAGAGAATTCAGAGGGGAACGGCCAGACTGGTTCAAGTTGACAGGAATGGTTACTTCAAGATGTCTCGAAAGGACAGGGAGGGAGGCAAAATAGGTGGGGGCATGGCACTGTTGATCAGGGATCGTGTCAGAGCTGTAGAAAAGGAGGAAGTGATGGATGGATTGTCTACGGAGACTCTGGGTGGAAATTAGGAACAGGAAGAGGTCAATAACTGTACTGGGTGTTTATTATAGACCACCCAATAGTAACAGGGACATTAAGGAGGAGACAGGAAGACAGATTCTGCAAAGGTGTAATAATAACAGGGTTGTTGTGGTGGGAAATTTTAATTTTCTAAATATCGATTGGCATGTCCCTGGAGTGAGGGGGTTAGATGGGGTGGAGTTTGTTAGGTGTGTTCAGGAAGGTTTCTTGACACAATATGTAGAGAAGCCTACAAGAGCAAAGGTGGTATTGGGAAATGGACCTGGTCAGGTGTCAGATCTCTGAGTGGGAGAGCATTTTGGAGATAGTGGTCACAATTATACCTGATTTACCATAGCTTTGGAGAGGGATAGGAACAGACAAGTCAGGAAAGCGTTTAATTGGAGCAAGGGGAAATGTGACGCTATCAGGCAGGAACTTGGAAGCATAAATCGGAAACAGATGTTCTCAGGGAAACATACAGAAGAAATGTGGCAAATGTTTAGGGGATATTTGCATGGAGTTCTGCATTGGTGCGTTCCAAAGAGACAGGGAAAGAATGGTAGGGTACACGTACCATGGCGTACAAAAGCTGTTGTGAATCTAGTCAAGAAGAAAAGAAGAGTTTACGAAAGATTCAAAAAACTGGGGAACAATAGAGATCTAGAAGATTATAAGGCTAGCAGGAAGGAGCTGAAAAATGAAAATAGGAGAGCCAGAAGGGGCCATGTAAAAGCCTTGGTGGACAGGATTAATGAAAACCCCAAGGCATTCCACAAGTATGTGACGATCAAGAAGATAACACGTGAGAGAATATGACCAATCAAGTGTGAGAGTGGACAACTGTGGATACGACAGGGTCTTTAAAGAGACTCCTGGATAGGTACATGGAACTTAGAAAGATAGAGGGCTGTGTGTAATTTCTAAATTAAGGACATGTTCAGCACAGCTTTGTGGGCCGAAAGGCCTGTATTATGCTGTAGGTTTTCTATAAAATTCGTCACTATTTAAAATTCTCCACCCTCTGCAGCTGCAGTGGTCAAAAGCTAGCCCTCCCAGAATTTCATTTGTGACATCTTGTCTCATACTATTCATTCACCTTGCTAAAGTTTCCGAACAACTGCTTACAGATTGAAATAAATGAAGTTTCTTAAGGACTATGATGAAGGCAGAAGGTAGCGCATTTTTCACCTGGGTTTATGTGTGTTGTCAGGTTTATTGTCATATGCACAAGCATGGTAAAGTACAGATACAATGTCAAACTTGTTGCAGAACTACAGGCAGAAATATACATTCAGAGAACACACAGAATATAATTTGTATAGGAATTATACAAGACAGTGAAGGAAAATACCATGCAAAACACAATCACAAACAAGAGATGGTGCATTGTGTTCATTTGCTGGGATAGAATGAGGGTTGTGTAGGTCGGTTGAAGAAAGAGGTGGTTGCAGGAAAGTCGGTGTTCCTGATCCTGAGGTGTAGTGGCAGCCCTGGCAGTCCAGAGTGCAGGTTCAGAGGGCAAATCTAATGGGCAAAGTCCTCTTGAGGCTCCCTCCAGTGCACCATGAACCACAATGTCCTCAACTGTATTAGTGCAGTTTCTGGCTTCTTTTGAAGTGCCTTGTGATATTTCTATTAGATTACATCAGTGATACGGCTGTTGTTGGGGGCATTAATTGGCACTAAAATCTTGCAGTGGGAAGTGAAAAGAAACAGAAATCTACAAATAGTCTCCATAATATCACAAAGATGTCGTGGTCCATGTAGGCACCAATGACGTGGGTAGGAAATACGAGGAGGTCCTGAAAGGTGATTTTAGGGAGTAAGGTGCCAAGTTAAAGGACAGGACCTCCAGGACAGCAATCTCAGGATTGCTACCAGTGTCACGTGCAGGAGGGTTTAGAAGTAGTAAGATAGTGCAGATCAACACGTGGCTGATGACATGATGCAGGAGGGAGGTCTTCAGATTTATAGACAATTGGGCAGTTTTCCTGGGAAGGTGGGACCTGTACCGGCAGGACAGTTTATATCTGAACAGGAGGGGGACAAATATTCTTGTAGGTAGGTTTGCTGGAGAGGCTCCAGTGGATTTAAACTGGATACAAGGGGGGAGTGGAACCAGAGTGTAGGAACAGATGTAGGGGAGAAGGAAGAAAAAGAAAATAGTGAAGTTGTTTCCACTGTTGGTGATAAACAGAGAGCAAGAGGTGGAAAATTTCTTAAATGCATTTATTCTAATGCTAGGAGCATTATAAGAAAGGTGGATGAGCTTAAAGCATGTATTGATACCTGGAAGTATGATGTGGTAGCTATCAGTGAAACATGGTCACAGGAGGGGTGTGATTGGCAAATAAATATTCCTGGATTTAATTGCTTCAGGTGTGATTGAATCGGAGGGGCAAGAGGGGGAGGTGTTGCATTGCTTGTCAGAGAAAATCTTACAGCCGTGGTCTGGCAGGATAGATTAGAGGGCTCCTCTAGGGAGGTTATTTGGGTGGAATTGAGGATTGGGAAAGGTGTAGAAACACTTATAGAGGTGTATTATAGATCACTAAATGGGGAGCGAGACTTGGAGGAGCAAATTTGTAAGCAGATAGCAAATATTTGTAGTAAGCACAAGGTTGTGATTGTGGGAGATTTTAATTTTCCACACATAGACTGGAAAGCCCATACTGTAAGAGGGCTGGATGGTTTGGAATTTGTAAAATGTGTGCAGGATAGTCTTTTGCAGAAATACATAGAGGTACCAACTAGACCAGGGGCAGTGTTGGATCTCCTGTTAGGGGATGAGATAGGTCAGGTGACGGAGGTTTGTGTTGGGGAGCACTTCGGGTCCAGTGATCACAATGCTGTTACAAACATAGTTTCAATATAATTATGGAGAAGGATAGGTCTGGAGCTAGGGTTGAGATTTTTGATTGGAGAAAGGCTAACTTTAAGGAGATGTGAAAGGATTTAGGAGGAGTGGATTGGACAATTTGTTTTATGGGAAGAATGTAATAGAGAAATGGAGGTCATTTAAAGGTGAAATTTTGAGGGTACAGAATCTTTATGTTCCTGTTAGCTTGAAAGGAAAGGTTAAAAGTTTGAGAGAGCTATGGTTTTCAAGGGATATTGGAAATTTGGTTCGGTAAAAGAGAGGTATCTACAATAAATATAGGCAGAATGGAGTAAATGAGGTGTTCGAGGATGATAAAGAATGTAACAAAAATCTGAAGAAAAAAATTAGGAAAGCTAAAAGAAGATATGAGGTTGCTTTGGCAAGTAAGGTGAAAATAAATCCCAAGGGTTTCTACAGTTGTATTAATAGCAAAAGGATAGTGAGGGATAAAATTGGTCCCTTAGGGAATCAGAGTGGACAGCTATGAGTGGAGCCAAAAGAGACGGGGGAAATTCTGAATAATGTCTTTTCTTTGGTATTCACGAAGGAGAAGGATATTGAATTGTGTCAGATAAGGGAAACAAGCAGGGGAGTTATGGAATCTATGATGATAAATGAAGATGAATATAAAAGTGGACAAGTCTCTGGGTCCTGACAGGATATTCCCTAGGATCTTGAGGGAAGTTAGTGTGGAAATAGAAGGGGCTCTAACAGAAATATCTCAAATGTCATTAGAAATGGAGATGGTGCCTGAGGATTGGCATATTGCTCATGTTGTTCCATTGTTTAAAAAGGGTTCTAAGTATAAACCTAGCAATTATCAGCCTGTGAGTTTGACGTCAGTGGTGGGTAACTTGATGGAAAATATTCTTAGAGATGGTATATATAATGATCTGGATAGACAGGGTCTGATTAGGAACAGTCAACATGGATTTGTTCATGGAAGTTCATGTTTGACAAACCTTATTGAATTTTTTGAAGAGGTTACTAGGAAAGTTGACGAGGGTAAAGAAGTGGATGTTGTCTACATGGACTTATGTAAGGCCTTTGATAAGGTTCCAGACGGAAGGTTATTTAGGAAGGTTCAATCGTTAGGTATTAATATTGAAGGTGTAAAATGGATTCAGCAGTGGCTGGCTGGGAGACGCTGGAGAGTAGTGGTGGATAACTGTCAGATTGGTGGCTGGTGACTTGTGGTGTGCCTCAGGGATCTGTACTGGGTCCAATGTTTTTTGTCATATACATTAATGATCTGGATGATGGGGTAGTAAATTGGATGAGTGAGTATGCAGATGACACTAAGATAGGTGGAGTTGTGGATAATGAAGTAGGTTTTCAAAGCTTGCAGAGAGATTTAGGCCAGTTAGAACAGTGGGCTGAAAGATAGCAGATGGAGTTTAATGCTGATAAATATGAGGTGCTACATTTTGGTTTGAGTAATCAAAATAGGACATACATAATAAGTGGTAGGGCACTGAAGAATACAGTAGAAGAGCGGGATCTAGGAATAATGTTGCATAGTTCCCTGAAGGTGGAATCTCATGTGGATAGGGTGGTGAAGAAAGCTTTTGGTATGCTGTCCTTTATAAATCAGAGCATTGAGTATAGGAGTTGGGATGTAATGTTGAAATTGTACAAGGCATTGGTGAAGCCAAATTTGGAGTATCGTGTACTGTTTTGGTCACGGAATTATAGGAAATATGTCAACAAGATAGAGAGAGTACAGAGAAAATTTACCAGAATGTTACTCTCACTCTCAGAGGCCGGCTTGCAGTCTTCCCCTGTTGAGTCAACTGTGGTCGTTCCTTCTTCCCTGGAGGTGCCTGGTTCCACTTTTTCTGCACCTTCTCCAGCAGACATGTCCAGCTCTGGCCTGGAGCTCTCAGCTTGGGCATCAGGGATAGCCAGCATCTGGCAGGAGGAGATGGTTGATTCCAACTCTATCATACATTGGGCAGCCTCTTTCAGTGCCTCTTGGATAATGCTGGTTGCCATGGCATCTGCCCATGGAACCAGTCTCTGTGCTGTTGTTTCCTGCACCTTGCCTCCTTTCTTGGACATCTTCCTGCCATACAACAATTTCCTCAGAGGCACACAAGTGGCTGCTGACCAGGTTTTTCCTTCCCCTTGCCCGGGGCTCTTGACTTTCTCCAATGATTTTTCAACTTGCCCCAGATCAGGGTCTTGCGAGGTGCTGGCCTTTGCGTCATCCCAATGCTCTTCAAAGGGACAACTTCACTTCGAAATGCAGCATCTTTTCTTTGAATGTTGATTGGAGTTGGACTTTTTTATCACCCTTTTTTTGGGGACTGCAAACATATGAATGATAAACAGGCTGCTGAGCCCAGGCGGTGATGGCCTTCTTGCTTTCTCCAGCACCATCCATCTTGCTAAGGACAAAGTTAACGATGGTCTGCCTGATAAATATAGACACTACTTATCCAATTAATACCATTGAATAAGGACTTTGTCTATTTCTGGTGGAAGCTCTGATCATTTGAAACAAAAGTCAAGGTGCATCATAAAAACACCCAGGATTAAAGTGCCTCCAAACTACTAAAACACTACATGATGCACTGCAAACTCTCAATTTCCCCCTGAATTGGTCAAGGTTTTAATTCTCCTTTAGTTTATCTGATGAGACCCCCACACATGAGTATGACCACTGTCATATTGAACATTGATGGATCTGGCTGTAACATCCATCAATGTTCAGAGATGGAAAAAGCTGGACAGAGCAGTGGACTCAGCTGATACATCACTGTCACGCCCCTCTCCACCATCAGAGATTCCTACCAGGCTGAGCAGCACAAAGGACCAATCAGTCCACTCGTGCTTCGATTTATGTCCCTGTCCGATGTCAGCATTTGTCATCCACCCTAACTGGGTGTCAACTGATATCTGTTTGATTGTAGGAGATCTGTTATCCTTTGTACAGTCAGTGTCCAGTCCCACATTGAGTGTTGGGCTGGGACTGGTTAGACTGACTGTAGAAAGGATAACAGATCTCCTTAAATCAAACAGATATTAGTTGAAACCCTGATGGCTTACTACCATCAGCTCATTACATAGTTTTCTCACAATGTCGATTATTTACAGAAACTTGCCTTGCACATCTCCTGTGAAATTAAACCATAACACTTTATCAGCAAGCCTACCAACGTTGAGGCATTTCGAACGTGGGAGAAAGATTCCTTTCCTCTTCCATTCAACCTTTTCTGTTCTCTCTTTGCCTCTCAGAACCTTATAACTCAGCCCATTCCGCTCCACAGAAAGCGACACACATTTGTCCAACCTCTCCCAACACCAGATCACCAGATGCCCGCTAATCCAGATTCATACACACACACACACAAAAACACACACATCTCTTCTTACGGACTCCCTTCTCCTGGCGCTCACCTTGCTGTCTGCCCCTTCTTTTGCGAGATGGTTGCTGGTCTCGGAGTTCTCCTCCTCTCGTTCCTGATGGCTGTCCAACAGACTGGGAAGGGCGAATTCCTGAAGAGATCCGCCCAGTTCCATTTTCTGAAAGTTACCACAACTCTCCAACAGACAATAATGATGAAAGGAACGGAACAGCCCACTCCTCGTCGATTCTCGATACGATGGTTTTCCCCGCTTGGGGTTGGGCTGATCAATCTGGTTTCCCTCAGACAACACAGTAGCTCTCCTCCCACCTGTGGATCAGATGGACGGTGGACCTTTCTCACAACTCTGGCGACGAACTGGATTGCGATTCTTCTCCGTTCTCGGAATTCGGCCGGACAGCAACTTTCCTTTCAACTGCAGGGTCGAACAGTGCAATCGCTCTCTTTACCAGCAGCGTCTGGTTAGACACAATGTCTCTCCTCACCAACAAGTTCCAACGACACTGACTCGCCTCAAACTAAACAATGCCTTATCTAACCCCCTCCCCCAACGTCAGGTCAGATGAGAAAAGGCCCCTTGGGTCATGTGGGATACTGTCTCCATATCCACTCCCCCTCCCCATGGGACGGATTGGCCCTACCCTCTCTGTTCCTCTGAGAAACAAAATTACTGTTATTTACAAAACTATGTATCTTGGAACTTCGACATCACTACAATACTACAACATAAACACTAGGGACAATAACACTAACTGACACAGACTAAATTAAAATGTCCCATCCTGATCTGGGATGGTATTGATCCCCTGTCCCGTAACACTTGCGGGGTATCCGAGGTCACGGCGTGCTTTTCCTCCAGGGTTACCCGGGCACCCACACACCCCGGATAATTCCCGGGAGGTCAGTCTCCAGGAACCGTTAGCTACGCTGGCCAGCCCCAAAGAGCAAGATTACTCAGACATCCTCCTCCCTCCTTTCAGCCCACCGAACTGCATGAGCAAATATGAAGAGGGTCAGGCTAAAAAGCGAGCACACGACGAGGAGCAGCCCTTCAGAAATGCAAATTGGGGCTGCAGCCTCGCACTCTCCATGTACACGTGGTAGGTACATGGTCTCTTCTGATCCGCAGAAGCAACGATGTGCAAGCTTATGAACTAATTGCAGAGCACAGCACAGCACAGCAGATCCAACCCTGGTCCGAGTAAATTCCTGCACATTACTGTAGTTTAAATTTGGCAGTTATTCCTCCCAACAAATTCTGTAGTTAATGCTAAATTGTCACACTGGGGTGCTGGGAATGGACACAATTGCAAGACACAGACACCGAAGTACAAGGAACAGGACTTGACCAGAGTAGAGACGTGACAGGATTCAGACCAGGAGCAGGGACAAGAACGCAGACTACTGCTAGGGAAAGTGTGACCAGGACTAGAAACCATGGACTAGGAGGGAAGGCTACAACTCTGAGCCCGAGACTGGACAAGGACCCAGAACCTGAGTCTTGCCTCAGGCTTGGACCCCAGAACCAAGCAAGGACCTGACACGGTTTCAGGCTGTGGTCTTGGGTCTTGAGCTTGGCTGCAGGCTGCTGACTTGGGTGTTGAGCTTGGCTCGGATATTTGAGGCTTGGGTTCTTGGAGCTTGGCTGCGGGATCCTCGAGGTTTGGGTTCTTGTAGTTTGGCTGCCGGACGATGCTGAGGATGGTCTACGAGTCTGTAGTGGCCAGTGCGATCATGTTTGCTGTTGTGTGCTGGGGCAGCAGGCTGAGGGTAGCAGACACCAACAGGATCAACAAACTCATTCGGAAGGCCAGTGATGTTGTGGGGATGGAACTTGACTCTCTGACGGTTGTGTCTGAAAAGAGGATGCTGTCCAAGTTGCATGCCATTTTGGACAATGTCTCCCATCCATTATGTAATGTACTGGTTGCGCACAGGAATACATTCAGCCAGAGACTCATTCCACCGAGATGCAACACAGAACGTCATAGGAAGTCATTCCTGCCTGTGGCCATCAAACTTTACAGCTGCTCCAATAGGCTGGTCCTGGACTTATTTCCTGGTATAATTTACATATTACTATTTAATTATTTATCGTTTTATTACTGTTTAATTGTTTCTGGTGCAACTGTAACAAAAACCAATTTCCCCCGGGATCAATAAAGTATGACTATGACTATGACAGTTTGAGGATAAACGGGAAGCCTTTTAGAACCGAGATTAGGAAAAACTTCTTCACACAGAGAGTGGTGAATCTGTGGAATTCTCTGCCACAGGAAACAGTTGAGGCCAGTTCATTGGTTATATTTAAGAGGGAGTTAGATGTGGCCCTTGTGGCTAAAAGGATCAGGGGGTATGGGGGGAAGGCTGGTACAGGGTTCTGAGTTGGATGATCAGCCATGATCATACTGAATGGCAGTGTAGGCTCGAAGGGCCGAATGGCCTACTCCTGCACCTATTTGCTATGTCTCTATGTTTCTTAGACTATGACTATGACTATGAAGCGGTGGTCCTCCAACCAGGCCTAGAGATCACAAATGGTTTCATCAGCAGGTTGCTCCAAGGGGAACTGACAAGACAAACCAGCAGCCCACACTCAATCCCAAGGCTACTTATATTCCAAGCCTAAAGATGGGAATCAGGTGACTATGTTTAACTGAATCAAACGAGGGACAGCTGCAGCCAAGCTCAGGACCCAAGTCACCAGCCTGTAGCCAAGTCAGTATCCCATGCGTTTTCTTTACTCTCCTGTTTTAGCCAGTTTTCAGGCTATAAACTGAATTTACATAAGAGTGAACTTTTTCCTTTGAATACTGTAATTGGGATCAACTAATTCTAACCTTCCTTTTAAAATTGTAAGAAACCAATTTACTTAATTAGGTATAACAATTACTAAACATTATAAGTGGTTATTTAATGAAAAATTTCTTACCCTATTGAATTATGTAAAATGGACACTATAAAATTGGTCACCTCTTTCGTTATCATTGCTTGGTCGAATTAATTCTATTAAAATGAATATTGTACCTAAATTTATATATCATTTTCAGGCATTACCTGTTTTTATCCCTATATCTTTTTTTTTTGATTCTCTTGATTCTATTATATCATCCTACATATGGAAAAATAAGCGTTCTAGACGAAACAAAATTCATCTTCAGAAAGCTAAAATGAATGGAGGGCTAGCTTTACCAAACTTTAGGTTTTATAATTGGGCAGTTAATATACGTAATCTTACATTTTGGTTATATTACATGAATCGTGAGGATTGTCCGATGTGGGTTTCTTTAGAAGCTAACTCTGTTAATAAATGTTCTATTATTTCTCTTCTTGGATCCTCACTTCTTTTATCCCTGAGTAAGTTAACTGTCAATCTCGTAGTTAAACATACCAGGAGAATTTGGGTGCAATTCTGAAAATACTTTGGCTGATTCAGATTTTCTCTTTCAAGTCCCATTTTTTCTAATTATTTTTTCAAATCTTCTATGACAGATGTGGTTTTTAAGGAATGGGATAGATTAAGTATTAAATGCTTCCAGGACTTGTTTGTGGAGGGAAGTCTCCTTTATTTTGAGCAACTGTCAGCTAAATATAGTTTACCCAAAACCTACTTTTGTCGATACCTACAAATAAGAGACTTTTTAATGGTCTCAAATATGTACATTTCCTAAAAGTCCTGATAAGAATCTACCAGATGTAATTTTTAATTTGAAACCTTTTTATAATGCATCCATATCTAATATTTATAATATATTGCTGGGAATGAGAAGTGTTCCTTTAGACAAAATTAAAAATCTTTGGGAACAAGCCTTACAGATGTCAATATCCAAGGAAACCTGGAATGAAATCTTTAAATTGTTTAACACTTCATCGTTACATGCTCACCAGTCTCTCCGACAGTTTAAAGTGGTCCACAGGGCCCACATGACTAAGGATAAGTTGTCTCGCTTTTATTTGGATATATCTCCTTATTGTGATAAATGTAATACTGGAGAAGCTTCACTCATTCCTATGTTTTGGACATGTCCGAGTCTTGAAAAATATTGGAAAGAAGTATTTCAAACCTTCTACGTACCTTTTAAAGTAAATTTTAAGGCCAATCTTTTGACCGCTTTATTTGTTATTGTTGGAGGAAAGAATATTATTTTGGAGAAATCTGATTTGCACGTTTTGGGTTTTATTTGGACTCTGAGGAAAGCTGATCATGATCATATCGAGACATCTACTGGCGATGCTCAGTACAGCACACCTGCACCTCTGAGTAGGTCAAAGCTCTCTGTGGTCTTTGACATTGTGCATTTCATTTACTCCCTTTAAAACCCCTTTCAAAACTCAACGAGTGGCTTCAAGGAAATGGAGGAGTCATCAATCCGATTTCAGAGATTTAGTTCAATTTTATTATCATACTTGGTATCAATCATCATCATCATCAGGTGCCATGCCCAGATTGAGCTTTGACTGCCATGGCCCACATACTCCTGTTTCGGGTCAAGTGGATCAATTCATTGGTATTCATTTCCAGTTCTCTGGCTGCTGTCTCCATCATCATTTGTCTTTGCCTTCCTTTTTCTTTCTTCCCTTCAATCTTTCCCATAATTACCGTGCATTCTAACTCCTCTTTCCTAATCATATGTCCAATGAAGTTATGTTGCCTTTTCATGATCTCATACATTATGACTCTTTTTGTGCTTGCTCTGTTCATGACATCCTTGCTAGATATTCATTTCGTCCATGATGTTCTTTGCATCCTCCTCAAAAACCACATCTCTGCTGCTTCAATTCATTTCCTCATGTTACTAGGTACTGTCCAACATTCTGATCCATATAACATAACTGGATAAACGTAACGTTTCAGTTCTCTGAGGCGGGTTGTCATGCCTAGTTTAGTGTTGGTCAGTATACTCTTCATTCTCGTAAAGATGTCTTTTGCCATCCCTATTCTTCTTTTGATGTCCATGTCGCACATGCCATCTGATGTCACCCAGCTTCCTAAGTGGCAAAAGTTCTGTACTTTATTTATGTCTTCCACATCTATTTTCAGCCTGCAGATAGAATTCTCATTTTTGGATATCACCATATATTCTGTCTTTTTGGAAGAGATAGATAGACCCATTTTTGCACTTTCTTCAACAACTTTATCAATTAAGTTTTGCAGTTCTTCCTTTGTTTAATGTGTACAGTCAAACAATGGTATAAATACTGTGAAAATTAGCTTTTTGCAGCAGCAGCAGTCCAAAGGTGAAAAACATAGATGGCATGCGCGTAGTTAACATACATAACATATAACTTGCAAGACACAAACATAACTGCGAAAGGAGGAGGGTTTGCAGGGGGCTGGCAACCCCATCACATTAAAAACCCAGTGCAACAGACTTGTCAACAGAAGCTCCAAAGAACCCATCCCTGGGAGAGGAAGGATACACCATGAAGACGGCTATTTCCCGGGACAACTTAAAGAGCTGGTCCAGGACAGAGGAGCTTAGAAGTTTGAGAAGATTCAGTATGTCATCAAAAGCTTTGACAAAGTTCTATAGTGGGCAGTGGAGAACATATTGACTGGTTACATCATGGCCAATTATGGAATCAGCTTGAATGGAAAATCCTACAAAAAGTAGCGGATGCAACCTAGTACGTCACACATAAAGCCCTCCCCACCATTGAGAAATGTGTCACAGAAAAATAGCATGCACGTTCCGGGTCCCCCACCATCCAGGCCATGCCCTCTTCTCACTGGTGCCATTAGGAATAAAGTACAGGAGCCTCAAACCTACACCACCAGGTTCAGGAACAGTTATTACTGCTCAAACATCAGACTCTTGAACCAGAGGGGATAACTTCGTTAACTTCACTTGCCTCATCATTGTACTATTCCCACAATCTATGAACTCTCTTTCAAGGACTCTTCATCCCATGTTCTTGATATTTAATGTTTCATAGAACATAGAATAGTACAGCACAGTACAGGCCCTTCTGCCCACAATGTTGTGCCGACCCTCAAACTGTGCCTCCCATATAACACCCCAACTTAACTTCCTCCATATACCCGTCTAGTAGTCTCTTAGATTTCACTAGTGTATCTGCCTCCACCACTGACTCAGGCAGTGCATTCCACGCACCAACCAGTCTCTGAGTAAAAATCTTTCCTCTAATGTCCCCCTTGAACTTCCCACCCCTTAACTTAAAGCCATGTCCTCTTGTATTGAGCAGTGGTGCCCTGGGAAAGAGGCGCTGGCTGTCCAATCTGTCTATTCCTCTTAATATCTTGTATAACTCTATCATGTCTCCTCTCATCCTCCTTCTCTCCAAAGACTAAAGCCTTAGCTCCCTTAATCTGTGATCATAACCCATACTGTCTAAACCAGGCAGCATCCTGGTAAATCTCCTCTGTACCCTTTCCAAGGCTTCCACATCCTTCCTATAGTGAGGTGACCAGAACTGGACACAATACTCCAAGTGTGGCCTAACCAGAGTTTTATAGAGCTCCATCATTACCTCGCAACTCTTAAACTCTATCCCTTGACTTATGAGGGCTAACACCCCATAAACTTTCTTAGCTAATCTATCTACTTCTGAGGCAACTTTCAGGGATCTGTGGACATGTACCCCCAGATCCCTCTGCTCCTCCACACTAACAAGTATCCTGCCATTTACTTTGTACTCTGCCTTGGAGTTGGTCTTTCCAAAGTGTACCACCTCACACTTCTCCAGGTTGAACTCCATCTGCCACTTCTCAGCCCACTTCTGCATCCTATCAATGTCTCTCTGCAATCTTCAACAATCCTCTGCACTATCCACAACACCACCAACCTTTGTGTCATCTGCAAACTTGCCAATCCACCCTTCTACCCAAAATACAGGTCGTTAATAAAAATCACAAAAAGTAGAGGTCCCAGAACTGAACCTTGTGGGACACCACTAGTCACAACCCTCCAATCCGAATGTACTCCCTCCAGCACGACCCTCTGCTTTCTGCAGTCAAGCCAATTCTGAATCCACCTGGCCAAACTTCCCTGGATCCCATGCCTTCTGACTTTCTGAATAAGCCTACTGTGTGGAACCTTTTCAAATGCCTTACTGAAATCCACGTAGATCACATCCACTGCACTACCCTCATCTATATGCTTGGTCACCTCCTCAAAAAACTCTGCCAGGCTTCTTAGACATGATCTGCCTTTCACAAAGCCATGCCAACCGTCCCTGATCAGCTGTGATTCTCTAAATGCCCAAAGATCCTATGTCTAAGAATCTTTTCCAACAGCCTTCCCACCACAGACGTAAGGCTCACTGGTCTGTAATTAGCCGGACTATCCCTACTACCTTTTTTGAACAAGGGGACAGCATTCGCCTCCCTCCAATCCTCCGGTACCACTCCCGTGCACAACCAGGACATAAAGATCCTAGCCAGAGGCTCAGCAATCTCTTCCCTCGCCTCATGGAGCAGCCCGGGGAATATTCCGTCAGGCCCCGGTGGCTTATTCGTCCTAGTGCATTTTAACAACTCCAACACCTCCTCTCCCTTAATATCAACATGCTCCATAACATCAACCTCACTCATATTGTCCTCACTGTCATCAAATTCCCTCTCACTGGTGAATACTGAAGAGAAGAATTCATTGAGGACCTCGCTCACTTCCACAGCCCACAGGCACATCTTCCCACCTTTATCTCCAATTAGTACTAACTTCACTGCCGTCATCCTTTTGTTCTTCACATAATTGAAGAATGCTTTGGCATTTTCCTTTACCCTACTTGCCAAGGCCTTCTCCTGCACCTTCTTGCTCTCCTTAGCCCCTTCTTAAGCTCCTTTCTTGCTAACGTATATTCCTCAATAGACCCATCTGATCCTTGCTTCCTAAACCTAACATGTATGCTGCCTTCTTCCACCTGACTAGAATCTCCACCTCCCTTGTCACCCATGGTTCCTTCACCCTACCCTTCTTTATCTTCCTCACCGGGACAAATTTATCCCTAACATCATGCAAGAGATCCCTAAACATCAACTACATGTCCATAGTACATTTCCCTGCAAAAACATCATCCCAATTCATACCCTTAAGTTCTAGCCTTATAGCCGCATAATGTGCCCTTCCCCAATTAAAAGTTTTCCTTCCTGTCCGATTCTATCCTTTTCCATGATAATGCTAAAGGCCAGGGAGCGGTGGTCACTGTCCCCCAGATGCTCACCCACTGAGAGATCTGTGACCTGGCCCGGGTCATTACCTAATACTGGATCTAGTATGGCATTCCCCCTCGTCGGCCTGTCAACATACTGTGACAGGAATCCATCCAGGACACACTTAACAAACTCTGCCCCGTCTAAACCATAGGAACTAATCAGGTGCCAATCAATATTAGGGAAGTTGAAGTCACCCATGCTAACAACCCTGTTATTTTCGCACCTTTCCAAAATCTGCCTCCCAATCTGCTCCTCGGTATCTCTGCTGCTACCAGGGGGCTATAGAATACCCCCAATAGAGTAACTGCTCCCTTCCTGTTCCTGACTTCCACCCATACTGACTCAAAAGAGGATCCTGCTACATTACCCACCCTTTCTGTAGCTGTAATAGTATCCCTGACCAGTAATGCCACCCCTTCTCCCCTTTTCCCCGCTCTCTATCCCTTTTAAAGCACTGAAATCCAGAAATATTGAGAATACATTCCTGCCCTGGTGCCAGCCAAGTCTCTGTAATGGCCACTACATCATAATTCCATGTATGTATCCAAGCTCTCAGTTCATCACCTTTGTTCCTGAGGCTTCTTGCACTGAAATACGCGAAGTTTAGCCCTTCTACCTTACTACCTTTAGACCCTTTTTTCTGCTTCTCTTTCCTCAAAGCCTCTTTATATGTTAGATCTGGCTTTACTCCATGCACTATACTTGCAGTTCTCGCATGACCTTTATCCTCCTCCACCTCACTATCTGCTCTAACACTCTGGTTCCCCTGCCCCTGCAAATCTAGTTTAAACCCCCCGGAGCAGCACTAGCAAACCTTCCCGCAAGGATGTTCGTCCCCCTCCAGCGCAGGTGCAGCCCGATTCGATGGAGCCAGGCGCTGAGATCGACTGAGGATCGGTGAATATGAATTTTGGGAAGAGTTGAGCTCCATCTTCTCCACATTTGACTGTTTAATTATGATGGGCCGTTTTTGTTTTTTATCTCTTTACTAATCCTTCTGTTAAGAATCATAAATGTAACTCCTTTAACAGTACACAGTGTGCTGTCTGTTATTTCTAGGCACTGAGTTGTAACAAGGTAGCAAATTACACAGCATTCACACAAACCGGTATCTAGGGAGGGAGAGGTATCTCAATTTCACAAGTGAGGTGGGACCGGGGTGTGTATTCCCGAGACATGCACAGCCAAGGAAACTGGAGGTGGGTTTCATCAGCTTGATGAGGCTACTGAGAAAAGTGTATGGGATGCTTTTATTTTGGTGGCAGTGAATACAAAATAACGAAATCACATTTACAAGTGACTATTTACCTGCTGCGCAGAGCCACTGCCTCTTGCCTCTCGCTCTAGGCTCAAAGCTGAGCTCAGGTGCTGACTGGAGTTTGACAATTTCCCCTATGACTGCATGTGCTTATTGTGGATGCTCGATTTTCCACCCTGGTCCCAAAGTTTCATTGTTAGTAGTGTAGCCCCCCGGCCACCCTCAGGGTCGCTCGGCTCGCTGTCGTCTAGGGAAACAGCCTCGGCCACGCCAACCTGGGTAATTAGTTTGTGTGGATGCTGTGTGATGTACCCCACCGCACCCAAATAACAGACAATACACCAGATGCAATTAAATGATATACAGTTTATAGATATTACTGGAACTATATAATTAAAAGAGAATAAAATATAAAAGGAAAATAAAAGGTGCCACACTTATCAAAGTCCAATCCCTTCGTGCACAAAAACCGTTGGAGTTCAAGGACCTTCTTCTTCACCCTGCAACCCCCTCGGACCACCTCGACCGGCCGCCTGGGATCAACAACGATGGTCGACCAGACGCTCCACACGAGTCCGTCTCCGTCTCCTTGCCGAACGTCCCGCTTGGAGTCCGACCCCGTTAGCGGACTCACAGCAACTCGTCCATCCTCTGTCTCGCTCTCCCGCCTTCTCCCCTCAAAACCCCCTCGCAAACAGTATCTTCAAATACACCAAAACCATAACAACTATCCCAATTGGTTAATAACGTATTTCTTATCACCCTCTAAACCACAACAAGCTGCTAGCGCAAAATTCTCAGCGTTTAACACAACAAAGCCGCATTCCCCAGATTAACATAACAAAGATGCCATTTTAATTAGCCTCCGCAGTAACATAAAAATCGAAACTGCCTTACACTCTCCCCCCACCAAATAAAGTCACGTCCTCATGACTTCTAAATAAGTCGCCACCCAGTCCTACAGACACACAACACACACATACACAGATACACACAGTGACAGTGCTCCCCAAACAGAGGACCTTACTCCCGTCCCACGGGCGTTAAATAGGCCAACCTATCTGGGAGCTTCTTAACCCTCTGAGACCTCCGTACCCCCTCACCTAAACCCAAAAGGCTCAGACACTACTAGGGATACCTCAGGCCTGCTTGCCAACTCCTCTCTCACTCAGGCCACCACTACAGCTCGGAGCCCCCAGTCCCGTGTCCAGGGCCCCGCCTCTCCTCCTTCCCAATCCTGCCGCAACTCAGACTGCCCACAGCTAGCCCTCCCCACTACACCTGACTCAGTGGGAGAAGGGCCAAAGGTCTCTTCCTCAATCACGGGGAAGTTAGCGACAGGCAGCATGTTCCACATGTGCAGCACATCATGCTTCGAATCCGTATCTTTCCTCATTCCCTCGATCGATAGCTGCTGTTTAAGTTTCTCCAAACTGAAACCTTTAGCCGGGGCTACTCCTTCAGCCTCCTGCAGTCCAGACGTCAGCTTCTTCGGGGACTCCTTCAACTCTCGCCACAGCCTCCGCAGTTCTGACTCAGGGCTCCTGGCTAACTCAATCTGGGACGCAGTTACCCCACCAGCTTCTTCCTCCCTGACCTGAAAAGCAGCAGTTAAAGAATGTTCAGCCTCCAGTTCTTTCTTCCTGAGGGCGTCCTCCAGGTCAACGTTCAGTTTTTCCACTTCATTTAAACTCGCGATAGTCATCTTCAGGTTCATTTCAAGCGTCCGCCTCCCTTTTCCGAGATCTGTCCTCCATTTCTTTACCTCCTCGGGAGTGTAGTCAAACTCCCCTCCCTGGGCTCTCGGTTTTCTGTTGACTTTAGTCAGAACACTTCCATGATCTTCCCCAACTTGCAAGTCTTCCAATCTGTTCTGAATCGACGTCTTGAGTTTCTGCTGATCCCTTTGAAGGCGGGTCATTGTTTCTTCTCGCTGGATTAATTCGTCAGTATATGACCGCAGTGCGGTGCAAATCCCCTATCTTCCCTGTGTCTCATTCAGATTGACGACCTGGGTTTCCATCCCCCGGTCCGCCACCGTCTGTCCCAACACCAGGAAGTTCAAATGGTATGTCGGGTCATTTTCCTCACATTGCACCAAACTCCACCGGCCAAAAACTCCTCCACATTTGACACTTCGCGTCGGTCGCCCGAGCTCCGCCACTCGCCTCGCCTCATAGTCCCCCCAGGCGAATCCAAGCTCTAAGCGGTCATCCACATACGTCAAAACTCCACACACCTTCACTTCCCCCATGGTCTTCCTCATGCCCCGCGGGAAGGATGCAGGGGCTCCGGATATGCCCTTGGGCATCTTTTCGGATCGGAAGAATCCTAGGGAACTAGTAAAGGCCATCTTCAGCTCGACAGCCGCACTCCTCAGGATCTGGCAACATCCACCCCTCAGATGCAGCACATTAAACCACATCGCATCATCCCCACACACGCTGCCTTCATCTTCCACGCCGCCAGGGTCCAGTTGCCGCGACCTCTCTCTCACTGAGGTGTCTTCAGCGGTCAACTCCCCTCCCTCGTGGTAGTTCGGAGCATCTACTAAGAGGGTCTCACCCTCAGCTACTTTCCCCAAGCCGTACCACCGCTGGGTCTCCTTTAAATTCGGTACTGGCTCAAGGCTGCTACACACGTCCTCAGAAGCAACTCGACACGCTGGGTGCCCAGAAAATGCCTCCATGAACTCCAGGGTCATTAACCCATCATCGTCTTCTGGATAACTACTGCCACTGGTACCCAAAGTCTCCGGTGCCCTTGCGGTTGTCAAGGATAAATGCTTCAGACACCGGTTGTAAAACGAACTGTACAACAACTTGATCTGTGCCCCGGGGTCGAGGATAGCTTTAGCATCGCTTCCCCCTATCCATAGCGACACCCTGGGGCGTGGTCCCTCTAAGCCTTCAGGAATAGGGTTTTTCCTTTCGGAAGTTCATCAGTACATTGCTGGGAACATGCTTCCCCAGAGACCCCAAGCCGTTCCCCCCACTGGGCCTCCACTAAGTTTCTCGATCCCTTACTGATCAGCTGAACAACTGAAGGAGGGGCTGATCCCCCTGGCACTGCAAGCAATTTAGCCGCCCACCTCGCCAGAGAAAACACACTGAAAACTTTCCCCCCTCTTTCAAATAACTGACAGCTGTCACTGTGGCGCACACGAACCGGCTCACAACAGCGCGCGCAGGCAGAGGGCCGGCCCCAGAAAGGGCGCCAGGCCGTCTTCACCAGCAGGGGGAAAATCCCGCGCGCAGAAAGGGTCTGGGAATATACATTCCCCACGGCAGTCCCACCCAGGGAGGGCGGGAACGGGAAGGCTTTAAAGTAGGCCGCGAAGTTTGAATAAATCTCTTTCATCGCAACCCTAACTCACCGACTCCGTGTGGTTATTCTAGCGTTGTGTGTAGCACACCGCTACAATTGGTGACCCCGACGGCCCAAACGATATTTGGACCAGAGATGACCGACGCTGCATCTGTTCACGCAGTTTCGTTAAAACTGCCAAGCTTCTGGACGCTGCGACCCCAATTATGGTTCGAACAAGCAGAAGTACAATTCCACATTCGGCAGATAACCTCGGAGTCCACTCGTTACTACTACGTGCTGAGCTCACTCGACCAGGAGACAGCTGCACAAGTTGAGGAGCTTATACAGTCGCCCCCAGAGGACGGCAAATACACAGCATTCAAAGCCCTGCTCATAAGGACTTTCGGACTCTCACGGCGCGAACGAGCACGCCGCTTAATGCACCTGGACGGTTTGGGAGACAGGCCGCCGTCAGCATTAATGAACGAGATGCTGGCCCTGGCTGAAGGACACAAACCCTGCCTCATGTTTGAGCAGGTGTTCCTAGAGCAACTGCCCGAGGACATATGCCTGCTGCTGTCCGACGCAGATTTCAGCAACCCCCGGGAGGTGGCGGCCCGAGCAGATGTGCTGTGGAATGCCAAGAGAGAGGGGCATCCGTCGCACAGATCACCAAGCCGGGTGCCCAACGGCAGACCAGACCAGGCCCGGCAGCAGAGCCTACAAAACCCGGCGACGGGAGTGAGGAGCCCAACGAACAATGGTGTTTCTACCACCAGCGGTGGGGCACAGAGGCCCGCCGCTGCAGACCACCCTGCAAATTCCCGGGAAACGCCAGGGCCAGCCGCCGCTGATGGCTACGGCGGCTGGCCATCAGGACAGCCTCCTGTACGTCTGGGACAAGCAGTCGGGACGCCGCTTTTTGGTCGATACCGGGGCGGAGATCAGCGTCTTACCTCCAACGAGTTACGACACCCGCAACAGAGAACCGGGACCCACCCTGAGGGCCGCAAATGGCAGCACAATACGAACCTACGGCACCCGCACGGTGCGGCTACATTTCAGCTCCAGCCGGTTCACGTGGGACTTCACACTGGCCGCCGTGGCCCAACCACTGCTGGGGGCAGATTTTCTACGAGCCCACAGCCTGCTGGTCGACCTGCAAGGGAAGCGATTAGTCCACGCCAAGACTTTTCAAACGTTCTCCCTGGGTGAAGCACAGTTGCCAGCCCCACACCTGGACTCCATCACGCTTTCCGACGATGAATTCACCAGGGTCCTGGCGGATTTCCCATCAGTACTGACACCGCAGTTCACGGCAGCCATGCCCAGACACGGAGTACAGCACCACATCCCGACCCAGGGACCACCCCTCCACGCCCGTGCTCGAAGGCTTCCCCCTGACAAGCTCCGACTGGCGAAGGAGGAGTTCAAGAAGATGGAGGAATTAGGGATCATACGACGGTCCGACAGCCCATGGGCTTCCCCCCTTCACATGGTGCCCAAGGCAACGGGGGGCTGGAGACCATGCGGTGACTACCGCAGACTGAACGAGGCTACAACGCCAGACCGCTACCCTGTGCCGCACATTCAAGACTTCGCAGCAAACCTACACGGCGCAAGGATCTTTTCCAAGGTAGACCTCGTCCGGGGATACCATCCAATCCCTGTACATTCGGACGACATGCCCAAAACAGCACTTATCACCCCGTTCGGACTTTTCGAATTCCTCCGAATGCCGTTTGGTCTAAAGAATGCCACACAGACGTTCCAGTGGCTAATGGACGTGGCGGTACGCGACCTGGACTTCGCATTCATCTATTTGGACGACATCCTCATAGCCAGCAGTAGTCGGCAAGAGCATCTGTCCCACCTCCGCCAGCTCTACTCCTGCCTGAGCGAATTCGGCCTTACAATCAATCCAGCCAAATGCCAGTTCGGACTCGACACCATCGACTTCCTGGGCCACAGGATTACTAAAGACGGGGCAACCCCGCTGCCCGCCAAGGTAGACGCGGTCCGCCACTTCCCCCGACCCAACACAATCAAAGGCTTGCAGGAATTCGTGGGTATGGTGAATTTTTACCACTGTTTCCTCCCCTCAGCAGCCCGAACCATGCGCACCCTGTTCACCCTGACGTCGGGTAAGGGCAAGGACATTACCTTGGACGAAGAGGCCGCAACCGCTTTCGTTAAAACCAAAGAAGCCTTAGCAAACGCCGCAATGCTAGTGCACCCCAGAACGGACGTTCCTACTGCCCTCACGGTGGACGCATCCAACACAGCGGTCGGTGGAGTGCTGGAACAACTCATCGACGGTTGCTGGCAACCCCCGGCGTTCTTCAGCAAACACCTGTGACCACCCGAACTCAAATACAGTGCTTTTGACCGGGAGTTATTAGCACTAATACCTGGCAATCCTGCATTTCAGGTACTTCTTAGAAGGTAGGCCCTTCACCGCGTTCACAGACCACAAACCGCTTACCTTTGCGTTCACTAAGGTGTCCGACCCCTGGTCGTCCCGCCAGCAGCGACATCTGTCCTATATCTCCGAGTACATGACGAACATCCGGCATGTCTCTGGAAAGAACAACGTCGTGGCGGACGCACTTTCCAGACCTACTATACAGGCCCTGTCCCAGGGGGTGGACTATGCAGCGCTGGCAGACACTGAGATCCCCAGTTACAGGACTGCAGTCTCCGGTTTACGGCTTCAAGACCTCCCCGTAGGCCCAGGTGACGTCGCTACCGGCCAACCCCGCCCCGTCGTCCCAGCAGCCTGGTGCCGGCGGGTTTTCGAATCCATTCACAATTTAGCACACCCCTCCATCAGGACAACCGTCCGGCTGGTCACCAACAGGTTCGTGTGGCATGGACTTCGTAAGCAGGTCAGTGAATGGGCCAAAACGTGCATGCAGTGCCAAACGGCCAGGGTGCAGCGGCACACCAAGGCTCCGCCGAAGTGGTTCGAACCCACCAGCCGGAGGTTCGACCACATTCATGTGGATATCGTGGGGCTCCTGCCAGTGTCGCAAGGAGCGCGGTACCTCCTAACTATGATAGACCGGTTCACCAGATGGCCAGAGGCAGTCCTGCTCACCGACACCACCTCCGAATCCTGCGCCCCAGCACTGATCGCAACCTGGGTAGCACGCTTTGGGGTACCAGCCCACATTACCTCCGACAGGGGCGGCCAGTTCACCTCCAGCCTGTGGTCGGCTATGGCCAGCCTTTTAGGAACACAGCTACACCACACAACTGCCTACCACCCACAGTCGAACGGACTAGTGGAGCGCTTCCACCGTCACCTGAAATCGGCTCTCATCGCCCGCCTGGAGGGGCCTAACTGGGTGGACGAACTTCCCTGGGTCCTGCTCGGAATCCGCACGGCGCCCAAGGAGGATCTGCACACCTCGTCGGCTGAGTTGGTGTACGGCGCGCCCCTGGTCGTCCCAGGAGAGTTCATACCAGCCCCAAGGGGGCAAGAGGAAGAACCCACAGCAGTCCTGGACAGACGACGGGAGAGGCTCGGTAACCTGGCCCCCATACCCACCTCACAGCACGGACAGAGCCCGACCTGCGTACCCAAAGACCTGCAGAACTGTAAGTTTCTTTTTGTACGACGGGGCGGACACTGGGCACCGCTACAGCGGCCCTACGAGGGACCGTGGGTCCACGTTCGTGCTGGACACTGGGGGGAGAGAGGAGGTATTCACGGTGGACCGACTCAAACCGGCCCATGTGGACTTGGCGCAACCGGTCCAGACTCAGGCACCGCGGCGCAGGGGCAGACCTCCCAAACAGAGGTCGATCCAGACTGTGAACATTCGGGGAGGTATCGCCGGTTCTGGGGGGGGGGGTTATGTGGCGACCCACTTTCTGGCACACACGAACCGGCTCACAACAGCGCGCGCAGGCAGAGGGCGGGCCCCAGAAAGGGCGCCAGGCCGTCTTCACCAGCAGGGGGAAAATCCCGCGCGCAGAAAGGGTCTGGGAATATACATTCCCCACACAATCCTGCCCAGGGAGGGCGGGAACGGGAAGGCTTTAAAGCAGGCCGCGAAGTTTGAATAAATCTCTTTCATCGTAACTCTAACTCACCGACTCCGTGTGGTTATTTTAGCGCTGTGTGTAGCACACCGCTACATCACTACGGTGTTAAGTGAACCTGACAGCTCTAAC
Organism: Mobula birostris; assembly: GCF_030028105.1. NCBI lineage: Eukaryota > Metazoa > Chordata > Chondrichthyes > Myliobatiformes > Myliobatidae > Mobula > Mobula birostris. The sequence goes on from NC_092377.1 coordinate 99,269,557, forward strand.
ACCGTCACCAGCCCACCTACTCAAACTTTCAACCAATCCCTGTCGCTCTCCCTCAACCGAGCACTGCCACTCATCTAACAATTGCGAGATCCGCTCCGCCCACGTCTCGCACGTCTCCGCCCCTCTTGGTGTGGACGCTATCCCAAGTGCCAGGCGGAGCCTGCCAGAGCTAGAACATTTATTCGCAGACTCTACCTCCAAATCAGACCACTCTTTCCTCTTTCTCCCAACTGCATGGACAGCCCCGAGTGCCACCCCCAACTCGTCAATGCCAGCCTGAACTCGAACACAGACCGCACCCACAACGCATACAGCAATCAACAGCAAATAACCCAAACAACAGGAATTCTGCAGATGCTGGAAATTCAAGCAACACACATCAAAGTTGCTGGTGAACGCAGCAGGCCAAGCAGCATCTGTAGGAAGAGGTGCAGTCGACGTTTCAGGCCGAGACCCTTCGTCAGGACTAACTGAAGGAAGAGTGAGTAAGGGATTTGAAAGTTAGAGGGGGAGGGAGAAGATCCAAAATGATAGGAGAAGACAGGAGGGGGAGGGATGGAGCCAAGAGCTGGACAGGTGATAGGCAAAAGGGGATAGGAGAGGATCATGGGACAGGAGGTCCGGGAAGAAAGACAAGGGGGGGGGACCCAGAGGATGGGCAAGAGGTATATTCAGAGGGACAGAGAGAGAAAAAGGAGAGTGAGAGAAAGAATGTGTGCATAAAAATGAGTAACAGATGGGGTACGAGGGGGAGGTGGGGCCTTAGCGGAAGTTAGAGAAGTCGATGTTCATGCCATCAGGTTGGAGGCTACCCAGACGGAATATAAGGTGTTGTTCCTCCAACCTGAGTGTGGCTTCATCTTTACAGTAGAGGAGGTCGTGGATAGACATGTCAGAATGGGAATGGGATGTGGAACCAAAATGTGTGGTCACTGGGAGATCCTGCCTTCCCTGGCGGACAGAGCGTAGATGTTCAGCAAAGCGGTCTCCCAGTCTGCGTCGAGTCTCGCCAATATATAAAAGGCCACATCGGGAGCACCGGACGCAGTATATCACCCCAGTCGACTCACAGGTGAAGTGTTGCCTCACCTGGAAGGACTGTTTGGGGCCCTGAATGGTGGTAAGGGAGGAAGTGTAAGGGCATGTGTAGCACTTGTTCCGCTTACACGGATAAGTGCCAGGAGGGAGATCAGTGGGGAGGGATGCGGGGGACGAATGGACAAGGGAGTTGTGTAGGGAACGATCCCTGCGGAATGCAGACAGAGGGGGTGAGGGAAAGATGTGCTTAGTGGTGGGATCCCGTTGGAGGTGGCGGAAGTTACGGAGAATAATATGTCGGACCCGGAGGCTGGTGGGGTGGTAGGTGAGGACCAGGGGAACCCTATTCCTAGTGGGGTGGCGAGAGGATGGAGTGAGAGCAGATTTACGTGAAATGGGGGAGATGCGTTTAAGAGCAGAGTTGATAGTGGAGGAAGGGAAGCCCCTTTCTTTAAAAAAGGAAGACATCTCCCTCGTTCTTGAATGAAAAGCCTCATCCTGAGAGCAGATGCGGCGGAGACGGAGGAATTGCAAGAAGGGGATGGCGTTTTTGCAAGAGACAGGGTGAGAAGAGGAATAGTCCAGATAGCTGTGAGAGTCAGTAGGCTTATAGTAGACATCAGTGGATAAGCTGTCTCCAGAGACAGAGACAGAAAGATCTAGAAAGGGGAGGGAGGTGTCGGAAATGGACCAGGTAAATTTGAGGGCAGGGTGAAAGTTGGAGGCAAAGTTAATAAAGTCAACGAGTTCTGCATGCGTGCAGGAAGCAGCGCCAATGCAGTCGTCGATGTAGCGAAGGAAAAGTGGGGGACAGATACCAGAATAGGCACGGAACATAGATTGTTCCACAAACCCAACAAAAAGGCAGGCATAGCTAGGACCCATACGGGTGCCCATAGCTACACCTTTAGTTTGGAGGAAGTGGGAGGAGCCAAAGGAGAAATTATTAAGAGTAAGGACTAATTCCGCTAGACGGAGCAGAGTGGTGGTAGAGGGGAACTGATTAGGTCTGGAATCCAAAAAGAAGCGTAGAGCTTTGAGACCTTCCTGATGGGGGATGGAAGTATATAAGGACTGGACATCCATGGTGAAAATAAAGCGATGGGGGCCAGGGAACTTAAAATCATCGAAAAGTTTAAGAGCGTGAGAAGTGTCACGAACATAGGTCGGAAGGGATTGAACAAGGGGTGATAAAACAGTGTCGAGGTATGCAGAAACGAGTTCGGTGGGGCAGAAGCAAACTGAGACAATAGGTCGGCCAGGACAGGCAGGTTTGTGGATCTTGGGTAGGAGGTAGAAACGGGAAGTGCGGGGTGTGGGAACTATAAGGTTGGTAGCAGTGGATGGGAGATCCCCTGAGCGGATTAAGTCGCTGATGGTGTGGGAGAACAGGACAGGCAGGTTTGTGGATCTTGGGTAGGAGGTAGAAACGGGAAGTGCGGGGTGTGGGAACTATAAGGTTGGTAGCAGTGGATGGGAGATCCCCTGAGCGGATTAAGTCGCTGATGGTGTGGGAGACAATGGCCTGGTGCTCCTTAGTGGGGTCACGATCGTGGGGTAAATAAGAGGAGGTATCCGCGAGTTGTCGCTGTGCCTCGGCAAGGTAGAGGCCAGTGCGCCAGACTACAACAGCACCCCCCTTATCGGCGGGTTTAATAATAAGTTTAGGATTAGTGCGGAGGGGGTGGAGAGCAGAGCGTTCCGAAGGAGTGAGGTTGGAATGGGGACAAGGTGCGGTGAAGTCGAGACGGTTGATGTCCCGTCGGCAGTTAGCGATAAAGAGATCCAGAGCGGGGTGTCCATGAAGAAGAGAAGGGTTGAAGACGGGAGAAGGGGTCATCGGTGGGGGTGGAAGAGTCCTTGCCGAAGAAGTAGGCTCGGAGACGGAGACGGCGGAAGAAAAGTTCCGCGTCGTGGCGAACACGGAACTCGCTGAGGTGTGGGCGAAGGGGGACAAACGTGAGGCCCTTACTGAGAACAGAGCGTTCTGCCTCCGACAGCTGAAGGTCGGAGGGGATGGTAAAGACCCGGCACGGATGAGATCTGGGATCAGAGAGGGGAAGGGGGAGGCTGGGGGTGTCAATGGAGAGGGGACCGTTGGGGTGAGAGGAAGATGGAGCCTCTGAGTACCCAGGAGCTGACGATGGGATCTGAAGGGGACGGGATTGCAGAGTATTGGTGGGGGAAGGGGAGACGGGAGCCACAACAGCGGAACATAAAGACCCGGCCTGGAGTTCAAGGCTGGCGTCGCAGTTGGTGGTTGCGCAATCGCTGTGAAGGTGCCCATGGTCGTTGCTGGAGTCCGGGTTTTGAATATGCCCTGAGGTGTTGGAGCCGCCGAGATCAGTGGCAGAGGCCGCAATCTGAACAGCAAATAACCCACAGAGACACACATTACAGATTTAAACAGGGCACCCACACAGCATACCAACAGACTCAAGCATCCCGGACAAAGCCCCCACAATGTAGCCCCCCGGCCACCCTCAGGGTCGCTCGGCTCGCTGTCGTCTAGGGAAACAGCCTCGGCCCCGCCAAACTGGGTAATTAGTTTGTGTGGATGCTGTGTGATGTACCCCACCCCGCCCAAATAACAGACAATACACCAGATGCAATTAAATGATATACAGTTTATAGATATTACTGGAACTATATAATTAAAAGAGAATAAAATATAAAAGGAAAATAAAAGGCGCCACACTTATCAAAGTTCAATCTTTTCGTGCACAAAAACCGTTGGAGCTCAAGGACCTTCTTCTTCACCCTGCGACCCCCCTCGGACCACCTCGACCGGCCGCCTGGGACCAACAACGGTGGTCGACCAGACGCTCCACACGAGTCCCTCTCCGTCTCCTTGTCGAACGTCCCGCTCGGAGTCCGACCCCGTTAGCGGACTCACAGCACCTCGTCCATCCTCTGTCTCGCTCTCCCGCCTTCTCCCCCCAAAACCCCCTCGCAAACAGTATCTTCAAATACACCAAAGCCATAACAACTATCCCAATTGGTTAATATCGTATTTCTTATCACCCTCTAAACCACAACAAGCTGCTAGCGCAAACTTTCTCAGCACTTAAGACAACAAAACCGCATTCCCCAGATTATAACAAAGACGCCATTTTAATTAGCCTCTGCAGTAACATAAAAATCGAAACCCCCTTACAGTAGGTTAATTGCACGGTAAATCCCCACCATGTGTAGGTGAATGGTACAGTATATTGGAAATGGGGAGAAGAAAAATTAAATTAGGACAGGATGATTGTGAATTGGAGCGGAGCAGGGGCTTGATGGGACAAAGAGCTTTTCCAGTATTTTCTGACTTTGATTTGTTAAAAAGATCTGAGTTTTAATAGGACTTTGGAAAGATTACGGAATAAATTTATCAGGGATGATGAACTTTGGTGAGATTATTTTCAAAAAGGCTGGAAAGGTTAAGCAGAAAACAGCCACTCAGATTTGAGGATCGGTTTCTGGTTTTGCTCTTTCATCATTATTGGATATCTCTGCAACTTTAATCTTTCTGGTAAGGGTGGCGTAAGAACAAAAGGGAAAATGAAGGAATTGTTCCATGAATAAAGAATTGTTCAGATCTGGAAAAGTAGAACTTGAATTATTCCATTTTGGCCCGCTGTCTCCTTCAGACAAGATGAGGCTAAACACAGTTTGGAGGAGCAAGACTTTATATTCCATTTGGGTAGTCTCCACCCCCTCCTCACCTCTCTCCATCACTATTTGTTGTCGCTAATGCTAGTTACCGCCTCACCGCTTCCCATCCCTCATGCTTCATGGCTTACCCATTCCATTCTGATTGTTCCACACCTCTTTCACTCTATTCCATGGTGTGCAGCCATCTCCTGTCAAATTTCTTCTTCAGACCTTTATTTTTTCCATCTATCTCCTCAAAGATCATCACGTAATTTATTTCGTCCACACACCCACCTTCCCACTCAATTGGTCTCACCTATTACCAGCCAGCTGGTGCTCCTCCCCCTTTCACTGATTCTAGCTTCTACCGCCACCCCACCCTCCCCCCACCTCCCTTTCTCATCCCGATGAAGGATCTCACTGCAAAACGTCCAGTATTTATTCACTTACACAGATGTTGCCTGGCTTGTCGAGGTGCTCCTATCTAATATGTATGTTGGTCAAGATTTCCACCCGCAGAATCTCTTGTGTCTGTGTTACTGTAGGATTATCAGTTTGCCAGAAGCTACCAGTATTTTTCAACCATTTTGGTGTAATTGCATTTCTTCTGTTAGGTTACTTTACCAAATTTTCTCTGACACATTTTAGGGGTTTGCTGTGTTGATGAATTTGATGAAATGGGAAACCAGTATCAGGCCTTACTGGAAGGCATGGAGCAACAAAGTATGAGTTCAAAATTCAAAGTAAATGAAATTATCAAAGTACGCATACATCACCGTGTACAACCCTGAGATTCAATTTCTTGGGACCCCACTCAAGACAGCTTCGCCGAGCACTTCTGCTCTGTCTGTGAGAAAAAGTGGGGTCTCCCGGTGACCACATTTTAATTCCACTTCCCATTCCCATTCTGATATGTCCATCCATGGCCTCCTCTACTGTCATGATGAGGCCGCACTGAGGATAGAGGTACATGACCGTATATTTCGTTTCAGTTGCCTCCTACCTGATGGCATGAATGTTGATTTCTCAAATTTTCAATAATGTGCCCCACCCCACTCCTTCACCATTTCCCATCCCCTTTCCCCCCTCACCGTATCTCCTTGCCTGCCCATTGCCACCCTCTGGTGCCCCTCCACCCTATTCTTTCTTCCATGGCCTTCTGTTTCTTTCACCAATCAACTTCCCAGCTCCAGACTTCATCCCTTCACCTCCTGGTTTCACCTACCACCTTGTGTTTCTCTCTACCCTCCTCCCACATTTTAACTCTACTCCTCAGCTTCTTTCTCCAGTCCTACTGAAAGGTTTCAGCTCGAAACGCCGACTGTACTCTTTTCCCAGATCCTGCCTGCCCTGCTGAGTTCCAGCATTTTCTGTGTGTTGCTCGGTTTCCAGTATCTGCAGATTTTCTCTTGTTTATCATTTGTTCTGGGATAATTCAATGATATTAGTTATCCCCTCATGTTCAAGAGCCTGATGATTGAGGGGTACGGACTGTTCTTGAAGCTGGTGAGGCTCTTGTACCTTCTCCCTGATGGTAGAGTTGAGAAGAGAGCCTGATCAGGGTGGTGGGGATCTCTGATGACAGAGATGAGCTTTCCGACAAAACCTCTGATCCTCCACTGAGGACCAATAGGTTGCTGCACTGCTCAGCCAGATCCTCAATCTCCCCACAAAATTCTGATTTGTCACCGTTTTTGATTTGGTCCACAACACTTCAATGTGGCATTTGAGCTGTGCTTAGCCGCACAGTCATGAGTGTAAAGTGCGTAGAGCAAGGGGAGAAGCACGTGGCCCTTTGGTGCACATGTGCTGATGGATATTGTGGAGGAGATGTTATTGACAATCGAACTCACTGCGGTCTACAACTCCAGCCAAAGTTGGAATTGTGTGCAATTTGCCAGCCAGACCTTCAATTCTTGCAGCTGTGAGTTCAATCAGAGGTAACTACGGTAAAACTAAAGCAGTGTCTGAGAATTCAAAGTAAATTCTGCTTGTGTTTTGGGGAACCCTTCCATCAATCCATATTACATATCTATCACGTAATAGTTGTATTTCTCCTTGCAATCTCTTTATAACTTCCCCTTAAGTCCTATTAATTAGCCAGAGGAAACTAAATTATTTTAGTGAAGCACTTTGCCATCTAGCAATGTTAAAAATAATAGAAATAGCTCTGTGAGTGTGAGAGCTCGGGAAGTCAATAGGATTGTTTTCTTTTCATCTGTGATGGGAGGGAATGATTTGGTCTCAGTGAGAAAGGGAGGAACTGGTTTTCCACTGGGTAGTCAAATATTGGTCTCTACATTTTGTTTCAGTGAACCTAGATGTAAGAATTTTTACTGCTTTGTCCTGAGTCATTATGTCAAATTTGATTAAGTATAGAGAAGTTTTTCACAATTAGTACATTTGTACCTTTCACCAGGTATGAGGACAAGATATCGGAGATTCACAATGGAGTTTCAATACGTGTTTTGGAGACCGGTGCTCAGGTTGACAACGGAGGAATACGCTCTAAGCTATTTGCCGTGAAGAAAGTAATTTTCCATGAGCTCTGGACAAATTTCATGTAGTAAGAAATGGGAGACAATGCAGATTTAGTATTTAGAGATAGAAGTAATTGAATACTGGCCCGTAAAACTAGCATCGTATACAAATTCAATTTTTGTGGCTGTTGTGATTGTCCATAGAAGTATTATTCTGTATTTGAAACAAGTATCAGAAGTTTTTTTGGAGAATTTAGTACACATGTCTATAAACGAATTAATTCCCTGTCAGCAGCAATAAATGTGCTGTAGTGTAGCATTAGTGCACTTTACTGTGGCAGCAAAACTGAATTTCAGAAACTGAATAATCCTCTGACCCCCCTTGTGCATTTACAGTCAGTGGCCACTTTTATGTCCCCTATACACTTACTTTTAATGCAAATGTCCAATCAGCCAATCATGCAGCAGCAGCTCAATACATAAAATCATGCAAACATGTCGAAGAGGTTCAGTAGTTGTTCAGACCAAGCATTAGAATGGGGACAAAATGTGATCAAAGTAACTTTTTCAGTGGAACGATTGTTGGTGCCAGATGGGGTCAATTGGGAATGGCCAGACTGGTTCAAGTTGACAGGAATGGTTACTTCAAGATGTCTCGAAAGGACAGGGAGGGAGGCAAAATAGGTGGGAGCATGGCACTGTTGATCAGGGATCGTGTCATAGATGCAGAAAACGAGGAAGTCATGGACGGATTGTCTACGGAGACTCTGTGGGTGGAAATCAGGAACAGGAAGAGGTCAGTAACTCTACTGGGTGTTTTTTATAGACCACCCAATAGTAACAGGGACATCGAGGAGCAGAGAGGAAGGCAGATTCTGCAAAGGGTTAATAATAACAGGGTTGTTGTGGTGGGAGAATTTAATTTTCAAAATATAGATAGGCATGTCCCTAGAGCGAGGGGATTAGATGGGGTGGAGTTTGTTAGGTGTGTTGAAGAAGGTTTCTTGACACAATATGTAGAGAAGCCTACAAGAGCAGAGGTGGTATTGGGAAATGAACCTGGTCAGGTGTCAGATCTCTAAGTGGGAGAGCATTTTGGAGGTAGTGGTCACAATTATACCTGGTTTACCATAGCTTTGGAGAAGGATAGGAACAGACAAGTTAGGAAAGCATTTAATCAGAGTAAGGGGAAATATGAGGCTATCAGGCAGGAATTTGGAAGCATAAATCGGCAACACATGTTCTCAGGGAAACATACAGAAGAAATGTGGCAAATGTTTAGGGGGTATTTGCATGGAGTTCTGCATAGGTACATTCCATAGAGACAGGAAAAGAATGGTAGGGTACATGAACCATGGTGTACAAAGGCTGTTGTAAATCTAGTCAAGATGAAAACAAGAGTTTACGAAAGGTTCAAGAAACTAAGTAACGATAGAGATCTAAAAGATGATAAGGCTAGCAGGAAGCAGTTTAGAAATGAAATTGGGAGAGCCAGAAGGGGCCATGAAAAGGCCTTGGTGGACAGGATTAAGGAAAACCCCAAGGCATCCCACAAGTATGTGAAGAGCAAGAAGATAACACGTGAGAGAATATGACCAATCAAGTGTGAGAGTGGAAAAGTGTGGATACGATAGGGTCTTTAAAGAGAATTCTGGATAGGTACATAGAACTTAGTAAAATAGAGGACTATTGGTCATTTCTAAAGTAAGAACATGTTCAGCACAGCTTTGCGGGCCGAAAGGCCTGTATTGTGCTGTAGGTTTTCTATAAAATTTGTCACTATTTAAAATTCTCCACCCTCTGCAGCTGCAAGTTGTCAAAAGCTAGCCCTCCCAGAATTTTATTTGTGACATCTTGTCTCATATTATTCATTCACCTTGCTAAAGTTTCCGAACAATTGCTTACAGATTTGAAAGAAATGAAGTTTCTTAAGTACTATGGTGAAGGCAGAAGTTACTGCATTTTTCACCTGGATTTATGTGTGTTGTCAGGTTTATTGTCATATGCACAAGCATGGTAAAGTACAGATACAATGTCAAACTTGTAGCAGAATTACAGGTGGAAATATACATTCAGAAAACACACATTTGTGTAGGAACTATACAAGACAGTGAAGGAAAATACCATGCAAAACACAATGACAAACAAGAGATGGTGCATTGTGTTCATTTGCTGGGGTAGAATGAGGGTTGTGTAGGCCGATTCAAGAAAGCGGTGGTTGCAGGAAAGTCGGTGTTCCTGATCCTGAGGTGTAGTGGCAGCCCTGGCAGTCCAGAGTGCAGGTACATAGGTCAAATCAAATGGGCAAGGTCCCCTTGAGGCTCCCTCCAGTGCACCATGAACCACAATGTCTTCAACTGTATTGGTGCAGTTTCTGGCTCCTTCTTTTGAAGTGCCTTGTGATAATTCTATTAGATTACATCAGTGATATGGTTGTTGTTGGGGTCATTAATTGGCAATCTTTCATGGGCAAGTGAAATGAAACATAAATCTACAAATAGTCTCCATAATATCACAAAGTTGTCGTGGTCCATGTAGGCACCGATGACGTGGGTAGGAAGTGGGAGGAGGTCCTGAAAGGTGATTTTAGGGAGTAAGGTGCCAAGTTAAAGGACAGGGCCTCCAGGATAGCAATCTCAGGATTGCTACCAGTGTCACGTGCAGGAGGGTTTAGAAGTAGTAAGATAGTGCAGATCAACACATGGCTGATGACATGATGCAGGAGGGAGGTCTTCAGATTTATAGATAATTGGGCAGTTTTCCTGGGAAGGTGGGACTGTACCGGCTGGACAGATTACGTCTGAACAGGAGGGGGACAAATATTCTTGCAGGTAGGTTTGCTGGAGAGGCTCCAGTGGATTTAAACTAGATACAAGGGAGGAGGGGAACCAGAGTGTAGGAACAGATGTAGGGGAGAAGGAATAAAAAGGAAATAGTGAAGTTGTTTCCACTGTTGGTGATAAACAGAGAGCAAGAGGTGGAAAATTTCTTAAATGCATTTATTTTAATGGTAGGAGCATTATAAGAAAGGTGGATGAGCTTAAAGCATGTATTGATACCTGGAAGTATGATGTGGTAGCTATCAGTGAAACATGGTGCAGGAGGGGTGTGATTGGCAAATAAATATTCCTGGATTTAATTGCTTCAGGTGTGATTGAATCGGAGGGGCAAGAGGGGGAGGAGCTGCATTGCTTGTCAGAGAAAATATTACAGCCGTGGTCTGGCAGGATAGATTAGATGGCTCGTCTAGTGAGGCTATTTGGGTGGAATTGAGGATTGGGAAAGGGGTGGTAACACTTATGAGGGTGTATTATAGACCAATAAATAGAGAGTGAGACTTGGAGGAGCAAATTTGTAAGGAGACAGCAAATATTTCTCGTGAGCACAAGGTTGTAATTGTGGACGATTTCAATTTTCCACACGTAGACTGGAAAGCCCATACTGTAAAAGGGATGGATGGTTTGGAGTTTGTAAAATGTGTGCAGGATAGTCTTTTGCAGCAATGCATAGAGGTACCAACTAGAGCAGAGGCAGTGTTGGATCTCCTGTCAGGGGATGAGATAGGTCAGGTGACGGAGGTTTGTGTTGGGGAGCACTTCGTGTCCAGTGATCACAATGCTGTTACAAACATAGGTTCAATATAATTATGCAGCAGGATAGGTCTGGACCCAGGGTTGAGATTTTTGATTGGAGAAAGGCTAACTTTAAGGAGATGTGAAAGGATTTAGAAGGAGAGGATTGGCACGATTTGTTTTATGGGAAGAATGTAATAGAGAAATGGAGGTCATTTAAAGGTGAAATTTTGAGGGTACGGAATCTTTATGTTCCTGTTAGCTTGAAAGGAAAGGTTAAAAGTTTGAGAGAGCCATGGTTTTCAAGGGATATTGGAAATTTGGTTCGGAAAAAGAGAGATATCTACAATAAATATAGGCAGCAAGAGTAAATGAGGTGTTCGAGGATGATAAAGAATGTAACAAGAATCTGAAGAAAAAAATTAGAAAAGCTAAAAGAAGATATGAGGTTGCTTTGGCAAGTGAGGTGAAAATAAATCCCAAGGGTTTCTACAGTTATATTAATAGCAAAAGGATAGTCAGGGATAAAATTGGTCCCTTAGGGAATCAGAGTGGACAGCTATGAGTGGAGCCAAATGAGATGGGGGAAAGAGATGGGGGAAATAGGTGGAGTTGTGGATAATGAAGTAGGTTTTCAAAGCTTGCAGAGAGATTTAGGCCAGTTAAAACAGTGGGCTGAAAGACGGCAGATGGAGTTTAATGCTGATAAATATGAGGTGCTACATTTTGCTTGGAGTAATCAAAATAGGACATACATAATAAATGGTAGGGCATTGAAGAATACAGTGGAAGAGAGGGATCTAGGAATAATGGTGCATAGTTCCCTGAAGGTGGAATCTCATGTGGATAGGGTGGTGAAGAAAGCTTTTAGTATGCTGCACTTTATAAATCAGAGCATTGAGTATAGGAGTTGGGATGTAATGTTGAAATTGTACAAGGCATTGGTGAAGCCAAATTTGGAGTATTGTGTACTGTTTTGGTCACCGAATTATAGGAAAGAGTTAAAGGGCAAGAGTTTGGGGGTAACATGAGGGGGGACTTCTTTACTCAGAGAGTGGCAGCTCTGTGGAACGAGCGTCCAGCAGAAGTGGTTGAGGCTGGTTCGATGTTGCTGTTTAGAGTTAAATTGGATAGATATATGGACAGGAAAGGAATGGATGGTTATGGGCTGAGTTCAGGTTGGTGGGACTAGGTGAGAGTAAGACTTCGGCACGGAATAGAAGGGCATACAATACTCCGGGTGTGGTCTCACCAAGGCCTTGTACAACTGCAGTAGAACCACCCTGCTCCTGTCCTCGAATCCTCTTGCTATGAATGCCAGAGCATACCATTTGCCGTTTTCACTGCCTGCTGTACCTGCATGCCCACTTTCAATGACTGGTGTACAATGACACCCAGGTCTCAATACACCTCCCCTTTTCCTAATCAGCCACCATTCAGATAATAATCTATTTTCCTGTTTTTGCCACCAAAGTGGATAACCTCACATTTATCCACATTAAATTGCATCTGCCATGAATTTGCCCACTCACCTAACCTATCCAAGTCTCCCTGCATCCTCTTAGCATCCTCCTCACAGCTAACACTGCCGCCCAGCTTCGTGTCATCCGCAAACTTGGAGATGATGCATTTAGTTCCTCGTCTAAGTCATTAATATATATTGTAAACAACTGGGGTCCCAGCACTGAGCCTTGCGGTACCCCACTAGACACTGCCTGCCATTCTGAAAAGGTCCCGTTTATTTCCACTCTTTGCTTCCTGTCTTCCAACCAATTCTCTATACACATCAATACCATACCCCCAATACTGTGGGCTTTAAGTTTGCACACTTATCTCCTGTGTGGGACCTTGTCAAAATCCTTTTGAAAATCCAAATATACCACATCCACTGTTTCTCCCCTATCCACTTTACCAGTTACCTCCTCAAAAAATGTCAGACATGATTTTCCTTTCACAAATCCATGCTGACTTTGTCCGATGATTTCACCACTTTCCAAATGTGCTGTTACCACATCTTTGATAACTGACTCTAGCATTTTCCCCACCACCAATGTCAGGCTAACCGGTCTATAATTCCCTGGTTTCACTCTCACTCCTTTTTTAAAAAGCGGGGTTACATCACCCACCCTCCAATCCTCATGAACTAATCCAGAATCTAAAGAGTTTTGAAAAATTATCACTAATGCATCCACTATTTCTTGGGCTACTTCCTTAAGCACTCTGGGATGCAGACCATCTGGCCCTGGGGATTTATCTGCCTTTAATCCCTTCAATTTACCTGACACCACTTCCCTACTAACATGTATTTCCCTCAGTTCCTCCATCTCACTAGACCCTCAGCCCCCTACTATTTCTGGAAGATTACTTATGTCCTTCTTAGTGAAGACAGAACCAAAGTAGTTATTCAATTGGTCTGCCATGTCCTTGTTCCCCATGATCAATGCACCTGTTTCTGACTGTAAGAGACCTACATTTGTCTTAACCAATCTTTTTCTTTTCACATATCTGTAAAAGCTCTTACAGTCAGTTTTCATGTTCCCTGCCAGCTTTCTCTCATAATCGTTTTTCCTTTTCCTAATTAAGCCCTATGTCTTCCTCTGCTGGACTCTGAATTTCTCCCAGTCCTCAGGTGTGCTGCTTTTTCTGGCTAATTTGTATGTTTCTTCTTTGGAATTGATACTATCCCTAATTTTCCTTGTCAGCCACGGGTGCACGACCTTCCCTGGTTTATTCTTGTGCCAAACTGGGATGAACAATTGCTGTAGTTCATCCATGTGATCTTTAAATACTTGCCATCATATCCACCCCCACCACTGTCACCGGCAGCCCACTCCACGCACTCACCACTCTCTGCATAAGAATCCTACTCCTGACATCTCCTCTGTACCTACATCCAAGCACCTTAAAACTGTGCCCTCTCATGCTAGCCATTTCAGCCTTGGGAAAAGGCTTCTGACTATCCACATGATCAATGCCTCTCATCATCTTATACACCTCAATCAGGTCACCTCTCAACCTCCGCCGCTCCAAGGAGAAAAGGCCGAGTGAGGCCAAATTTGGAGTATCGTGTACAGTTTTGGTCACCGAGTTATAGGAAAGATGTCAACAAAATAGAGAGAGTACAGAGAAAATTTACTAGAATGTTACCTGGGTTTCATCACCTAAGTTACAGAGAAAGGTTGAACAAGTTGGGTCTTTATTCTTTGGAACGTAGAAGATTGAGGGGGGACTTGATAGAGGTATTTAAAATTATGAGGGGGGATGGATAGAGTTGACATGGATATCCTTTTTCCATTGAGAGTGGGGGAGATTCAAACAAGAGGACATCAATTGGGATTTAAAGGGCAAAAGTTTAGGGGTAACATGAGGGGAACTTCTTTACTCAGAGAGTGGTAGCTGTGTGGAATGAGCTTCCAGCAGAAGTGGTTGAGGCAGGTTCAATGTTGTTGTTTAAAGTTAAATTGGATAGGTATATGGACAGGAAAGGAATGGAGGGTTATGGGCTGGGTGCGGGTCGGTGGGACTCAGTCAGAGTAAGAGTTTGGCATGGACTGGAAGGGCCAAGATGGCCTGTTTCCGTGCTGTAATTGTTATATGGTTAAGGAGAAATTTTGAGTTTGCAAACAGGGACTTATGTGAAAGCAGAGACAGAGAACAGGAGAAATTGAGCATTATGCAGACATTACCTTGCCATTTTTAAAGTGTATTGTTTAGTCTTTGTGTTTCCAAGGATACAAACCCTTTCAAATCGATGATGGAAATTTCATATTTAAACATATCAGAGTGGCCCTGTATCCTGTCATTTGTGACACTTATGGATCAGAAATATAAACCAAAGAATTTCCCCCAGAAACATCTTGATCAAAGTATACAGAGTAAACTATGACTTTAAAATCAGTTGTGGAATGGAAAATAAGCAACTTCATGGTGCTGAGTGTCTCAAAGTCAAGAAATAAACTTTGATGTCAGTTGACTTGTCTCTTCAGCTGAGTTTTATCTGTGCTCATCCACAGGTAGCAGTGCACTGTGGAAGTCTGGGCTGTACATGGATTTGAGGCATTTAGAGAAGTCTCTACCCAGTTATTCTCAGCATATGTGAAAGGAGAAGGAAGAGAAAAAATTCAGAAAACATTTTTCCTATTTTTAAAAACATGACAACTATTACATGGATTGTGACATTTAGTCACTTTGCATACTCATCATATGGAATTTTATGTCTAATTTTGGCAGAAATGTTACTTTAAATTTTAGTAAGACGAATTAACATTTATTCCAAGAGATTTTAATTGATTAAAAAATACTGTGATTGATGACCATTTTTACAAATCTACAAGGCAAGGCTTCTGTTGGTCTTATAAAAATTTATCCTGAAATTGTAATCAATACAACAAATGCTTCAAATACAAAAGAAATATAATAAAAATAATAATAACAATAATGAAGCAATAAATACTGAGAACACAGGCTGAAGAGCCCTTGAAAGTGAGTCCATTTGTGTGGGGACAGTTCAGTGATGTGACGAGTATAGTTATCTCCTCTGCTTCAAGAGCCCGATTGTTGAGGGGCAATAAGCGTATCGGAACCTGGTAGCGTGAGTCCTGAGGCTCCTGTATCTGATGGCACCAGTGAGAAAGAGCATGTCCTGGGTGATGGCAATCTCTGATGCTGGATGCCGCTTTTCTGCGACCATTCTCCTTGAAGATGTGCTCAAAGCGGCCCAGGTGAGTCCTGCAGCCGTTCCTCTGCCTCCTGCGACCACTCCTTAATTCAGCACTTCTTTTGGAAAGAGCAGGTCTACAAATGTAACCACATGCACACATCAGTTCCACAGTTATAATTCATTTCTCAAAGCAACTTTCAATGTTGTTTCAGATCAGACTATAGCACATTAATGTTTAACACTAATTCAAATGTTTGAAGAGGGAAAAATAGATTGGTGAGATTTCACTCTAATCTCTGCTCAGAAACAGTACTCAAAGCTATAATGCATTTTTTTCAACTCTGCACAGGATCACTCACCTGGAACGCAAAGGAGGGAAACAGTTTTTCCAAGACACTTGCCTTAAACTCATTGTGTTCCTATTGGAGAGGATACTATTGGAAATGATTCCCAGAGACAGCATTTACCAGTGTTTCAATGAAAGAGACCTACGACTTAGAAACCAACCCTTCGGGCCACCTAGTGTATGCCAAACTATTATTATGTCGAGTCCGATTGTGGTGCATCTGGTCCATTACTCTCCATACCTCTCCCACTGTGTACTGATCCAAAATTTTATTACATGTTGTAAGCAAACCCACAATCACCCACTTCTGCCAGCAGCTCGTTGCACACTCTCACCATTCTCGGTGAAAAACTTCCCTCAGAGTGTGGAGGGAGTGTTCGGTCAGATTCCCCTTAAACATTTTGCATTTCCCTTAACCCCTGACCTCTAGTGCTAGTCTCCTACATTCTCAATGGAAAAAACCCTGCTTGCATTTACCTTTGACTTTTCGCAGCCAGCAGGTCACTGCAGAGAAGTGGAATCTTCTCCGTTGCAGACTGTCACTCTCAGAGGCCGGCTTGCAGTCTTTCCCTGCTGACTCAGCTGTGGTCGTTCCTTCTTCCCTGGAGGTGCCTGGATCCAGTTTTTCTGCACCTTCCCCCGCAGACATGTCCAGCTCTGGCCTGGAGCTCTCAGCTTGGGCATCAGGGATAGCCAGCATCTGGCAGGAGGAGGTGGTTGATTCCAACTCTATCATACAATGGGCAGCCTCTTTCAGTGCCTCTTGGATAATGTTGGTTGCCATGGCATCTGCCCATGGAACCAGTCTCTCTGCTGTTGTTTCCTGCACCTTGCCTCCTTTCTTGGACATCTTCCTGCTATATAACAATTTCCTCAGAGGTACACAAGTGGCTGCTGACCAGGTTTTTCCTTCCCCTTGCCCAGGGCTCCTGACTTTCTCCAATGATTTTTCGATTTACCCCAGATCAGGGTCTTGCGAGGTGCTGGCCTTTGCGTCATCCCAATGCTCTTGAACGGGATAAGTTCGCTTCGAAATGCAGCATCTTTTCTTTGACTGTTGGTCAGAGTTGGACTTTTTTATCACCCTCTTTTTTGGGGACCGCAAACATATGAATGATAAACAGGCTGCTGAGCCCAGGCGGTGATGGCCTTCTTGCTTTCTCCAGCACCATCCATCTTGCTGGAAGAAGAGAAGAACAAAGTTAACTAAGTTCTGCCTGTCAAATATAGACACTACTTAACCGATTAGCACCATTGAATAAGAACTCTGTCTATTTCTGGTGGAAGCTCTGTTCATTTCAAAGAAAAGTCAAGGTGCATCATAAAAACACCCAGGATTAAAGGGCCTCCAAACTACTAAAACACTACATGATGCACTGAAAACTGTCAATTTCCCCCTGAATTGGTCAAGGTGTTAATTCTCCTTTCGTTTATCTGATGAGACCCCCACACATGGGTATGACCAATATGACAGTGCATCTGGCTGTGACATCCATCAATGTTCAGAGATGGAAAAAGCTGGAGAGAGCAGTGGACTCAGCCGATACATCACTGACACGCCCTTCTCCACCATCAGAGATTCCTACCAGGCTGAGCAGCACAAAGGACCAATCAGCCCACTCGTGCTTCGATTTATGTCCCTGTCCGATGTCAGCATTTGTCATCCACCCTGACTGGGTGTCAACTGATATCTGTTTGATTGTAGGAGACCTGTTATCCTTTGGACAGTCAGTGTCCAGTCCCACATTGAGTGTTGGGCTGGGACTGGTTAGACTGACTGTAGAAAGGATAACAGATCTCCTTAAATCAAACAGATATTAGTTGAAACCCTGATAGCTTACTACCATCAGGTCATTTACATAGTTTTCTCACAATATCGATTATTTACAGAAATTTGTCCGGCACATCTCCTGTGAAATTAAACCATCTCACTTTATCAGCAAGCCTACCAACGTTGAGGCATTTCGAAAGTGGGAGAAAGATTCCTTTCCTCTTCCATTCTACCTTTCCTGTTCTCTCTTTGCCTCTCAGAACCTTGTAACTCAGCCCATTCCGCTCCACAGAAAGCGACAGACATTTGTCCAACCTCTCCCAACACCATGTGCCCGCTGATCCAGATTCATACACACACACACACACACACACACACACACACACACACACACACACACCACATCTCTTCTTACTGACTCCCCTGACTCCCTTCTCCTGGCGCTCACCTTGCCGGCTGCCCCTTCTTTTGCGAGATGGTCGCTGGTCTCGGGTTTCTCCTCCTCTCGTTCCCGATGGCTGTCCAACAGACTGGGAAGGGCAAGTTCCTGAACAGATCCGCCCAGTTCCATTTTCTGAAAGTTACCACAACTCTCCAACAGACAATAATGATGAAAGGAACGGAACAGCCCACTCCTCGTCTATTCTCGATACGATGGTTTTCCCCGCTTGGGGTCGGCTCAACAATCAATCTGGTTTCCCTCAGACAACACAGTAGCTCTCCTCCCACCTGTGGATCAGATGGACGCTGGACTTTTCACAACTCTGGCGACCTATTGGATTGTGATTCTTCTTCGTTCTCGGAATTCGGCCGGACAGTAACTTTCCTTTCAACTGCAGGGTCGGATAGTGCAATCCCTCTCTGCACCAGCGGCGTCTGGTTAGACACGACGTCTCTCTTCACTAACAACTTCCAACGACACTGACTCGCCTCAAAACTAAACAATGCCTTATCTAATCCCCTCCCCGAACGTCAGGTCAGACGCAACATTGGCCCCCATCCCCAACGTCAGGTCAGATGAGAAAAGGCCCCCTGGGTCATGTGAGACACTGGGTCAATATACACCCCCCGCCCCCCGTGGGTCGGATTGGCTCTACCCTCTCTGTTCCTCTGAGAAACAAAATTACTGTTATTTACAAAACTATGTCTCTTGGAACTTCGACATCACTACAATACTACAACATAAACACTAGGGACAATAACACTAACTGACACAGACTAAATTAAAATGTTCCATTCTGATCTGGGATGCTATTTATCCTCTGTCTCGGAACACTTGCGGGGTATCCGAGGTCACGGCGTTCTCTTCCTACAGGGTTACCCGGGCACCCACGCGCCCCGGATAATTCCCGGGAGGTCAGTCTCCAGGACCCGTTAGCTACCCTGGCTAGCCTCAAAGAGCAAGTTTACTGAGACATCCTCCTCCCTCCTTTCACCCCACCGAACTGCATGAGCAAATATGAAGAGGGTCAGGCTAAAATGCGAGCACAGGACGATGAGCCGCCCTTCAGAAATGCAAATTGGGGCTGCAGCCTCGCACTCTCCATGTACACGTGGTAGGTACATGGTCTCTTCTGATCTGCATAAGCAATGATGTGCAAGCTTATGAACTAATTGCAGGGCACAACACAGCACAGCAGATCCAACCCAGGTCCGCGTAAATTCCTGCACATTACTGTAGTTTAAATTCTGCAGTTATTCCTCCCAACAAATTGTGTAGTTAATGATAAATTGTCACAATGGGGTGCTGGGAACGGAAACAAATGCAAGACACAAGCACTGAAGTACAAGGAACAGGTCTCGACTAGAGCAGGGACGTGACAGGATTCAGACCAGGAGCAGGGACAAGAACGCAGACTAGGGCTAGGGAAAGTGGGACCAGGACTAGAAACCATGGACTAGGAGGCAAGGCTACGACTTCAAGCCCTAGACTGGACAAGGACCCAGATCCTGGGTCTTGCCTCGAGCTCGGACCCCAGAACCAGGCAAGGACATGACATGGCTTCAGGCTGGGGTCTTCGATCTTGAGCTTGGCTGCAGGCTGGCGACTTGGGTCTTGAGCCTGGCTCGGGATCTTTGAGTCTTGGGTTCTTGGAGCTTGGCTCCGGATCTTCGAGGCTTGTGTTCTTGGAGATTGGCTGCGGGATCCTCAAGGGTTGGGTTCTTGGAGCTCAGAGACAGAGTGGGAACCGAACATCAACATAGAACCAGGACGTATCCTTCGAGAAGCCGGGACTCAACTTCATCTCCACACCAAGGTGGGTCAGGTAACTGCAGCACGGCCGGACATACCCCATGGAGGCGAGGACAAGACAAGACAAGACAGGACCCTCCGCAGGGCAACGGGAAAACAACTTGACTTAGCCCATGGAGGTGAGGACAAGACAAAACAAGACTGGACCTTCTGCAGGGCAACGGCAGAACTGGCTGGCTTAACCCACGGAGGCGAGGACAAGAAGAGACAAACACCAAAGAACAAAAGACAGTTCCATCTCCGCATCGGGGTTGCTTCGAGTCTTAGATCAGCCAGCAACCTCAGCTGGCTACAGAAACAACCGGATCCCTACCTAGCTCGGAGTGGCTGGCAGCCATATGTATCATGTAGTAGTTGTATTTTCCCTTGCAATCTCTTTATAACTTCCCCTTAAGTCTTATTAATTAGCCAGAGGAAACTAAATTATTTTAGTGAAGCACTTTACCATCTAGCAATGTTAAAAATAATAGAAATAGCTCTGTGGGTGTGAGAGCTCGGGAAGTCAGTAGGATTGTTTTCTTTTCATCTGTGATGGGAGGGAATGATTTGGTCTCAGTGAGAAAGGGAGGAACTGGTTTTCCACCAGGTAGTCAAATATTGGTCTCTACATTTTGTTTCAGTGAACCTAGATGTATGAATTTTTACAGCTTTGTCCTGAACGTCATTATTTCAAATTTGATCAAGTATAGAGAAGTTTTTCACAATTAGTACATTTGTACCTTTTCCCAAGTATGAGGATAAGGTATCGGAGATTCACAATTGAGTTTCATGCTGTGTTTTGGAGACTGGTGTTTAGGTTGACAATGGAGGAATATGCTTTAAGCTATATGCCGCGAAAGCAGTAATTTTCCATGAGCTTTGGACGAATTTCACGTAGTTAGAAACAGGAGACAATGCAGATTTAGTAATTAGAGATAGAAGTGATTGAATACTGGCCCGTAAAACTAGCATCGTATACCAATTCAGTTTTTTTGGCTTTTATGATTGACCATAGAACTATTATTCTGTATTTGAAACAAGTACAGAAGTTTTTTTGGAGAATTTAGTACACATGTCTATAAACAAATTAATTCCCTGTCAGCTGCAATAAATGTGCAATAGTGTAGCATTAGTGCACTTTACTGTGGCACCAGAACTGAATTTCAGAAACTGAATAATCTTCTGAATCCATTTGTGCATTTACAGTCAGTGGCCACTTTTATGTCCCCTATACACTTCCTTTTAATGCAAATGTCCAATCAGCCAATCATGCAGCAGCAGCTCAATACATAAAAGCATGCAAACATTTTGAAGAGGTTCAGTAGTTGTTCAGACCAAACATCAGAATGGGGACAAAATGTGATCAATGTAACTTTTTCTGTGGAATGATTGTTGGACATCAGAATGGGGACAAAATGTGATCAACGTAACTTTTTCTGTGGAATGATTGTTGGTGCTAGATGGGGTGAATTGAATATCTCAGATACTGCTGATCTCCTGGGATATTCACACAAAACAGTTGCAAGAGTTCACAGAGAATGAGGTGAAAAACAAAACAAAACTTCCAGTGAGTGGCAGTTCTGTGAGTGAAACACCTTGTTAATGAGAGAATTCAGAGGGGATCGGCCAGACTGGTTCAAGTTGACAGGAATGGTTACTTCAAGATGTTTCGAACGGACAGGGAGGGAGGCAAAATAGGTGGGGGCATGGCACTGTTGATCAGGGATCGTGTCATAGCTGCAGAAAAGGAGGAAGTCATGGATGGATTGTCTATGGAGTCTCTGCGTGTGGAAATTAGGAACAGGAAGAGGTCAATAACTGTACTGGGTGTTTTTTATAGACCACCCAATATTAACAGGGACATCCAGGGGCAGACGGGAAGACAGATTCTGCAAAGGTGTAATAATAACTGGGTTGTTGTGGTGGGAAATTTTAATTTTCTAAATATCGATTGGCACGTCCCTGGAGCGAGGGGATTAGATGGGGTGGAGTTTGTTATGTGTGTTCAGGAAGGCTTCTTG
This sequence comes from Mobula birostris, assembly GCF_030028105.1. NCBI lineage: Eukaryota > Metazoa > Chordata > Chondrichthyes > Myliobatiformes > Myliobatidae > Mobula > Mobula birostris. Next base: position 99,291,317 of record NC_092377.1, read on the forward strand.
ACACAATATGTTGAGAAGCCTACAAGAGCAGAGGCTGTAGTTGATCTAGTATTGGGAAATGAACCTGGTCAGGTGTCAGATCTCTGAGTGGGAGAGCATTTTGGAGATAGTGGTCACAATTATACCTGCTTTACCATAGCATTGGAGAGGGATAGGAACAGACAAGTTAGGAAAGCATTTAATCGGAGTAAGGGGAAATATGAGGCTATCAGGCAGGAACTTGGAAGCATAAATTGGAAACAAATGTTCTCAGGGAAACATAAAGAAGAAATCTGGAAAACGTTTAGGGGATATTTGCATGGAGTTCTGCATTGGTACGTTCCAAAGAGACAGGGAGAGAATGGTAGGGTACACGTCCCATGGCGTACAAAGGCTGTTGTGAATCTAGTCAAGAAGAAAAGAAGAGTTTATGAAAGATTCAAAAAATTGGGGAACAATAGGGATCTAGAAGATTATAAGGCTAGCAGGAAGGAGCGCAGGAACAGACCAGAGGCTCACAGGGTGTAAAGGTATGATCAGTGGGAACCTGGGGTGTGTGTCACCCTTGCCTGGGTGCTGGGTTCACCGCGGAAGAATGATCGCATCCGGAATGGAGGGGTCACAGTCGGTGACCACAGCGGCATAGAGGACATAAAAGGGTCGGCCCGAAACCAACTGTGAAGACATCAAAAGTCTGCCTGATCCAAATTGCATCCCTCCCTCTCTCTCTCTCTCTCTCTCTCTCCAATGGTACCACAACAGCGATTACTGCGAACTGCACTAAACTGAACTGAACTCTGCATCACTTAAGACTGATCATTTTACCCCTAGACTGTGATAGAGCTTGGTTGATTCCTATTACCCTAGTACTGTGTATATGTGTGTATTATCATTGCTAACCTGTCACATTTATATCCTTACGATTAGAGTACTGTATTACTTAGTTCTTTAATAAAACTTTATTTGTGCCTAGTAATCCAGACTCCAACGAGTGTTCCATTTCTGCTGGTTTGGCAACCCAGTTACGGGGTACGTAACATAAGTGGGGATCTCGTCCGGGAATTTGAACGCCAAATTTGGGACTGGGTAAAATTGATTGGGTTAAAATTCCCGAAAGAAAGAAAGGGCAAACAGCAGAAATGGAGATTGAGGTATTTCTAAAGGCGCCAACCTTGGAGGTATTAGAGGATGCCAGGAAATCAGAATTGGTGACTGTTGCCAAAAGGTTGAATCTTTTTAAGGGGAAGCCGACAATGAGGAGAGCGGAGATGCACAGAGCTGTCATTGAGCATTATGTATCTAAAGGTGTGTTTCCCCAGTCGGAGCTGGAGGTGGTATTTATGAGCAAACCTGGTGGAGAAGCAGTGCAGCTGCAGATGGAAAAATTGAGACTCGAGCAGGAGTTCCGGGTAAAGCAACTGGAACGAGAAGGGAGAGACAGGCAGTTAGAACAGGAAGAGAGAGAGAAGCAGAAGGAAAGGGAATTTGAGCTGGAGAAGTTAAGGATGACACTAGAGCAGGGCCACATGCTGAGCCAAGGTGGAGAGTTCAGGGCGACCCAGGAGGTTAGGCTGGCTCCCCCATTTGAGGAGGCCGATGTTGATCGGTACTTTGTACAGTTTGAAAAAGTCGCTGCAAGTCAGGACTGGCTGAGGGATAAGTGGGCTGTTTTGCTTCAGAGCGTACTTAAGGGGAAGGCTCAGCAAGCTTACGCAGCATTGTCCGTCGAAGATGCCCAGAGGTATGATGTGGTGAAAAAGGCTATACTCAGGATTTATGATTTAGTCCCGGAGGCATACCGGAAAAGGTTCCGGAATGTGAGGAAGCAGTGGGGCCGCACGTATTTAGAGTTTACCCGTGAGATGCAGATGCATTGTGAGTGTTGGTGGGCCTCGAAAGGGGTCAATGGGGATTATGACAGACTGCTACAGCTAATACTGACTGAGCAATTTAAAGGTTGTGTCCCTGAAGGTATGAGGCCCTGTCTAGATGAGAAAGAGGCAGAAACCTTAGCCGCAACTGCTAAGTTAGTGGATGAGTACGCATTTACACACAAAGCAAAGTCTACCCCGAGTAAAAGCTACCAGAAGGGTAGTCGATGGGGTGAAGAGAGTCCGCCGGAAAAGCCAATAAGTAAGCCGGGGACTAGTGAGAAGAATAAGGAAGACAGGAAGCAGTTTGGCAGGAAGTCTCCTGGGGTCGTATGCTATAATTGTGGGAAAGCCGGTCACTTTGCGTCCAGATGCTTTGCCCCAAAGAAGGAGATGGGGAAGGGAAAATCGACAACTCCGACTGGCTGTATTGAGCCGGCAAACAAACCGCTAGGGGAGAAGAGGTCTGACAGAGTTCAGGAAGGGCGCGAGAAGTTTATTTCGGCCGGATTGGTGTCGGTGATGGAGGGGTCAAACCCAGTTCCAGTACGGATCTGGAGAGACAGTGGGGCTTGTCAGTCATTGATCTTAAGGAGTGTGCTAGACTTTAGTTCAGAGACCGAGACTGGGAAGGTCAGTGTAATAAAAGGCATTGGGAAAGGGACTGAAGCAGTACCTTTGCACCAGATACACCTAAGAAGCAACTTGGTCTCCGGACCAGTCACGATAGGGGTGAGGCCCGAATTGCCGATGGAAGATGTGGAGGTCTTACTCGGTAACGACCTTGCAGGTGGAGATGTGTACCCAGCAGTAAAGCTGACAAGCAAGCCTGCCAGGATTGAGGACCCGTCCATGGACTCACAGGTTTATCCCGTTTGCGCAGTGACTCGGCGCATGTCCAGAAAGGCTGCCGAAGCGAATGTAGATTTAGCTGAGACGTTTTTACCAGCCTTGTACCCGGGGGAGGGAGGTTAGAAAGTGAGAAGAAGGAGCATAGTGGAGCGGAAGGATGTGAGGGAGTTGAGGTAGATTTATCATTAGCAAAGAAGGAATTTATACAGGCACAGGAACGAGACGAGGAGCTGATGGTTTTGATGGAGACAGCTCTCTCCAAAGCAGAAATAAAGAAGGAACCAGTGGGCTATTATGTGAAGGAGGGAGTACTAATGAGGAAGTGGAGACCAAGTACCGTGCCCGCGGATGAGGAGTGGGAGGTGGTGCACCAGGTGGTAGTGCCGAAAATTTATAGGGACGAGATTTTTAACCTGGCCCACAAGATACACCTCGGTGGACATTTTGGGGTGAGAAAGACAGTCGATAGAATTATGAAAGAGTTTTACTGGCCGAACATGAGGAAGGATATTGTTGAATATTGTAGGCGATGTCATTCCTGTCAGGTGGTAGGAAAGCTGAACCAGGTCCTGCCTAAAGTGCCCCTTTGGCCGATACCCACTTTCGGGGAACCTTTTTCTGGAATAATTGTGGATTTCGTTGGTCACCTGCCCAGAACTGCGAGTGGGCAAGAGTATGTGATGACTATGATGTGCGCCGCCACCAGGTTCCCGGAGGCTGTGCCCCTGGCAAGCGTCAAGGCTCCCGCAGTGGTAAAGGCGCTTGTGAAATTTTTCCTTACGGTGGGGCTACCCAGGGAAATCCAGTCAGATCAGGGGAGTATCTTCACATCTCACAGATTCCGACGGATGTTGGATGAGACGGGAGCGAAGCAGATTTTGGCCTCCGCGTACCACCCGGGGTCCCAAGGGGCGTTGGAAAGATTCCACACAACATTAAAGACTATGATTAAAATTTATTGTCAAGCGAACGCTCGGGTCTGGGATGATGCCTTGCCTCTTCTGCTATTTGCCGTAAGGGACACGGTTCAGAAGTCATTGGGGTTCAGCCCATTCGAGCTCATTTTCGGTCATCGGCCCAGAGGACCCCTGACCTTACTGAAGGAGCAATGGTCCCGTCCGGCAGTACAAGTCAATGTGATTGACTATGTTTTAAAATTTCGTGAGAGGCTTAAAAGGATCTGCGATCTTGCCAAAGAAAATCTACGACACTCCCAAACTAAAATGAAACAGTGGTATGATAGATGTGCCCGCGAACAAGTGTTTCAAGTGGGCGATCGGGTCTTAGTTCTATTTACACTGGAATAATGACATATTCCATAACATAATTCAAAGAGTCTATCTTTTTAATCACTTTGTACGGACTGTGGAATCTCACCTGGTAAGAGAATCTCATCTCTTACCAGGTGAGATTCCACAGTCCGTACAAAATGATTAAAAAGATAGACTCTTTGAATTATGTTATGGAAATGCCGGACAGGCGTAAGCCAACGTAATTGGTACACATTAACATGTTAAAAGCTTACCACGAACAGAAAGCAGATCTAGTTGGTGTTATCACAAAAATTAATGAGGCTGGGGTGTCAAATGATAAAGGGAAAACCCACCTTGAAAAGATGATTAAGGTGCTGACCAGATTGGAGAACTCTATTGTTTTGGCCAACTTTGCTGATAAGGTCTCTCACCTAACCCCCGAACAGAGCGAGCCGCTGATGAAGCTAATTAACCGGCATGCAGACCTATGTCCGGATGTCCCGAAGTGATGCAAAGAGACAGTGCATGATGTTGTTGTCACCTCAGACCGGCCTATTAAACAACACCCCTATAGGATGAACTTGGAGAAGGGCAAGCTAGTGGACAAAGAAATTGAACACATGCTAGCCACAGATATTATTAGGTCATCCAAATCAGAATTTGGAAAGGCGTTCCCCTGTGTGGTTGTCCCAAAAGTCGATGGGATCCTACGATTCTGTACAGATTACAAAATAGTGAACGCTATCACAAAAACTGATGCTTACCCCATCCCAAGGGTAGACGATTGCATCGATAAAGTGGGGAGAGCTAAGTACATCACAAAGATCGATTTGCTAAAAGGGTACTGGTCCATTCCTTTAACTGACCAGGCTAGAGAAATCTCAGCATTTGTCACTCCATCCGGGTTATATGAGTATAATGTTTTACCTTTTGGCATGAAAAACATCCCAGGGACCTTCCAGAGGATGATTAATTCAGTGATAAAAGGGTTAAATAACACAGAAGCATATATTGACGATTTAGTGGTCTGGAGTGACACGTGGGAGGAGCACATTGTGGCGGTAGTGGAGCTGGTTAAATGGCTGTCTAAGGCCAACCTGACAGTGAACCTCGCAAAAAGTGAGTTCGGCCACACGAAGGTCACTTATCTGGGGTATGTGGTAGGACAGGGGCAGCTGGCTCCGATGCAAGCTAAGGTGCAGGCTATCTCTGTAGTTCCCATCCTGACAGACAAGAGAGCCCTGAGAAGGTTGTTGGGGATTGTGGGATACTATCGGAAGTTTTGCCAAAACTTTGCGGATATTACCCTCCCTCTTACTAAGCTCTTACCGGAGAACGCAAAGTTTGTGTGGAACGACCTTTGTCAACAAGTCTTCGAGCATCTGAAGGCGATTCTGTGTCACCACCCTGTATTGAATGCGCCTGACTTTTCAAATCCCTTCTCCCCAGCAACAGAAGCAGCCGGGGCGGTGCTGTTGCAGACAGACAAAGAGGAGATTGACCACCCAGTGGCTTATTTTTCTAGGAAGTTTAATTTCCATCAGAGAAATTATTCCACTGTGGAGAAGGAATTACTGGCAATCATACTAGCATGACAATATTTTGAGGTTTATATTTGTCCGGCACAGAAACCACTCATAGTTTACTCTGATCACAACCCATTAGTGTTTTTGGCTACTATGAAGGATAAAAACAAAAGGTTACTAAGTTGGAGCCTGGTCTTACAGGAATTTGATATTAAAATAAAACATATAAAAGGAACGGACAATGTGATTGCTGACTGTCTGTCAAGGTGTTGAAACTTAAAGTTCTCTGTATTAGCCGAATAGTTGGTGACTACCTGTATATTAGTGTGTATCTAATAATGTGGATTCATGCCCACGATTTTTACCCTGGTAAAAGTCCTATTAAGGGTAGGGGTGTGACGCCAAACAAAGCTATCAGACGATTGAAGCTCATGAGAGAGATAAGAGAGACAATAGAGAAACATTCAAAATGCTAATAAGAGAGAAGAGAGGGATTAATGGAAAAGTAGCACAATTCAGAATATTGACAGACCGGTTAATTTGAACCTGAACTGTTTGAAGTTTGATGGACAGGTGATACCCCAGCAGGGGGATAAAAAGAGCAGGTTCACTAAGGCACGGGACACACCACGACACCATGAGACAACGAGACCCTGGAAAATATGGTGTGCCCCCACAAGTGGTGCGAGTTTGGAGGTCCGGTTCACAGGAACCAACCAGAGGCTCAGAGGGTGCAAAGGTACGATCGGTGGGAACCTGGGGTGTGTGTCCGCCCTTGCCTGGGTGCCGGGTTCACCGCAGAAGAACGATCGTATCCGGAATGGAGCAGTCACAGACGGTGACCACAGCAGGATAGAAGACATAAAAGGGTCGGCCCGAAACCAACTGCGAAGACATGGAAGGTCTGCCTGATCCAAATTGCATCCCTCTCTCTCTCTCTCTCTCTGTCTCTCCAATGGAACCACAACAGCGATTACTGCGAACTGCACTAAACTGAACTGAACTCTGCATCACTTAAGACTGATCATTTTACCCCTAGACTGCGATGGAGCTTGGGTGATTCCTATTACCCTAGTTCTGTGTATATGTGTGGATTATCATTGCTAACCTGTCACATTTATATCCTTACAATTAGAGTTCTGTATTACTTAGTTCTTTAATACAACTTTATTTGGTCCTAGTAATCCAGACTCCAATGAGTGTTCCATTTCTGCTGGTTTGCCAACCCAGTTACAGGGTACGTAACATGGTATATATAATTATCTGGATAGACAGGGTCTGATTAGGAACAGTCAACATCGATTTGTGCTTGGAAGGTCATGTTTGACAAATCTTATTGAATTTTTTGAAGAGGTTACTAGGAAAGTTGCCGAGGGTAAAGCGGTGGATGTTGTCTATATGGACTTCAGTAAGGCCTTTGACAAGGTTCCACACGGAAGGTTAGTTAGGAAGGTTCAATCGTTAGGTATTAATATTGAAGTAGTAAAATGGATTCAGCAGTGGCTGGATGGGAGATGCTGGAGAGTAGTGGTGGATAACTGTTTGTCAGAATGGAGGCTGGCGACTAATGGTGTGCCTCAGGGATCTGTACTGGGTCCAATGTTGTTTGTCATATACATTAATGATCTAGAAGATGGGGTGGTAAACTGGATGAGTAAGTATGCAGATGACACTAAGATAGGTGTAATTGTGGATAATGAAGTAGGTTTTCAAAGTTTGCAGAGAGATTTAGGTCAGTTAGAAGCGTGGGCTGAAAGACGGCAGATGGAGTTTAATGCTGAAAAATGTGAGGTGCTACATTTTGGTAGTACTAATCAAAATAGGACATACATGATAAATGGTAGGGCATTGAAGAATACAGTAGAACAGAGGGATCTAGGAATAATGTTGCATAGTTCCCTGAAGGTGGAATCTCATGTGGATAGGGTGGTGAAGAAAGCTTTTGGTATGCTGCCCTTTATAAATCAGAGCATTGAGTATAGGAGTTGGGATGTAATGTTGAAATTATACAAGGCATTGGTGAGGCCAAATTTGGAGTATTGTGTACAGTTTTGGTCCCCGAATTATGGGAAAGATGTCAACAAAATAGAGAGAGTACAGAGAAAATTTACTAGAATGTGACCTGGGTTTCATCACCTAAGTTACAGAGAAAGGTTGAACAAGTTGGGTCTTTATACTTTGGAACGTAGAAGGTTGAGGGGGGACTTGATAGAGGTATTTAGAATTATGAGAGGGATAGATAGAGTTGACGTGGATAGGCTTTTTCCATTAAGAGTGGGTGAGATTCAAACAAGAGGACATCAGTTGAGAGTTAAAGGGCAAAAGTTTAGAGGTAACATGAGGGGGAGCTTCTTTACTCAGAGAGTGGTAGCTGTGTGGAACGAGCTTCCAGCAGAAGTGGTTGAGGCAGGTTCGATGTTGTCATTTAGAGTTAAATTGGACAGCGAAATGGACAGGAAAGGAATGGAAGGTTATGGGCTGAGTGCGGGTCGGTGGGACTAGGTGAGATTAAGAGTTTGGCACAGACTAGGAGGGCCAAGATGGCCTGTTTCCGTGCTGTAATTGTTATATATTTAAAGAGATGTTTGAGTTTGCAAACATGGGACTTATGTGAAAGCAGAGACAGAGAACAGGAGAAATTAGGTATTATGCAGACATTTACTTGCCATTTTTAAAGTGTATTGTTTAGTCTTTGTGTTTCCAATGATACAAACCCTTTCAAATCGATGATGGAAATTTCATATTTAAACATGACAGAGTGGACCTGTATCCTGTCATTTGTGACACTTACGGATCAGAAATATAAAAGTATCTTGATCAAAGTATACAGAGTAAACTATGACTTTAAAATGAGCCGTGGAATGGAAAATAAGCAACTTTTGGCTGCTGAGTGTCTCAAAGTCAAGAAATAAACTTTGATGTCAGTTTCCTTGTCTCTTCAGCTGAGTTTTATCTGTGCTCATCCACAGGTAGCAGTGCACTGTGGAAGTCTGGGCAGTACATGGATTTTTTTTTTGGGGCAGATAACTTCTTTTTTTTAGGGGTATTTTTTTCTTTTTCTGTTTTTTTTAACTATATTTTTATATTTTATGTATACTCCTTATATATTTTGTTGCTCATCTGTGTGATTTTGGGATGTCTCTAACCATGTGTTACCTGACTGTAAATTCAAATGATTATCATCAATTAATATAATCCCAATTATTATGTACTTACTTTTTGTAATCTGTTTGATACTTAAACTAATAAAACGATTGAAAAAGAAAAATTACCATTTTTACAAATCTACAAGACAAGGCTTCTGTTGGTCTTAGAAAAATTTATCCTGAAATTGTAATCAATACAACAAATGCTTCAAATACAAAAGAAAGATAAATAATAATAATAATAACTAAGCAATAAATACTCAGAACACAGGCTGAAGAGCCCTTGAAAGTGAGTCCATTTGTGTGGGAACAGTTCAGGGAGGTGATGAGTAAAGTTATCTCCTCTGCTTCAAGAGCCCGATCGTTGAGGGGCAATAACTGCATTGGATCCTGGTAGCGTGAGTCCTGAGGCTCCTGTATCTGATGGCACCAGTGAGAAAGAGCATGTCCTGGGTGATGGCAATCTCTGATGATGGATGCTGCTTTTCTGCGACCATTCTCCTTGAAGATGTGCTCAAAGCGGCCCAGGTGAGTCCTGTAGCCGTTCCTCTGCCTCCTGCGGCCACTCCTTAATTCAGCACTTCTTTTGGTATGAGCAGGTCTACAAATGTAACCACATGCACACATCAGTTCCACTGTTATAATTCATTTCTCAAAGCAACTTTCAATATTGTTTCAGATCAGACTATAGCACATTAATGTTTAACACTAATTCAAATGTTTGTAGAGGGAAAAAGAGATTGGTGAGATTTCACTCTAATCTCTGCTCAGAAACAGTACTCAAAGCTATGATGCAATTTTTCACCACTGCACAGGATCACTCACCTGGAATGCAAGGGAGGGGGAAACAGTTTTTCCAAGACACTTGCCTTAAACTCATTGTGTTCCTATTGGAGAGGATACTATTGGAAATGATTCCTAGAGACAGCATTTACCAGTGTTTGAATTAAAGAGACCTATGGCTTAGAAACAAGCCCTTCGGGCCACCCAATGTATGCCAAACTATTATTATGCTGAGTCCGATTGAGGTGCACCTGGACCATTACCCTCCATACCTGTCCCACTGTGTACCGATCCAAAATGTTACTATATGTTGTAAGCAAACCCACAACCACCCACTTCTGCCAGCAGCTCGTTGCACACTCTCACCATTCTGGGTGAAAAAAATTCCCTCAGAGACTGGAGAGACTGTTCGGTCATATTCCCCTTAAACATTTCACATTTCCCTTAACCCCTGACCTCTAGTGCTGGTCTCATACATTCTCAGGAAAAAACCCTGCTTGCATTTACCTTTGACTTTTCGGAGCCAGCAGGTCACTCCAGAGAAGCGGAATCTTCTCCGTTGCAGACTGTCACTCTCAGAGGCCGGCTTGCAGTCTTCCCCTGCTGACTCAGCTGTGGTTGTTCCTTCTTCCCTGGAGGTGCCTGGTTCCAGTTTTTCTGCACCTTCCCCCGCAGACACGTCCAGCTCTGGCCTGGAGCTCTCAGCTTGGGCATCAGGGATAGCCAGCATCTGGCAGGAGGAGGTGGTTGATTCCAACTCTATCATACAATGGACAGCCTCTTTCAGTGCCTCTTGGATAATGCTGGTTGCCATGGCATCTGCCCATGGAACCAGTCTCTCTGCTGTTGTTTCCTGCACCTTGCCTCCTTTCTTGGACATCTTCCTGCCATATAACAATTTCCTCAGAGGCACACAAGTGGCTGCTGACCAGGTTTTTCCTTCCTCTTGCCCGGGGCTCCTGACTTTCCCCAATGATTTTTCAACTTGCCACAGATCAGGGTCTTGCGAGGTGTTGGCCTTTGCGTCATCCCAATGCTCTCGAACGGGACAAGTTCGCTTCGAAATGCAGCATCTTTTCTTTGACTGTTGGTTGGAGTTGGACTTTTTTATCACCCTTTTATGTCCCTGTCCGATGTCAGCATTTGTCATCCACCCTGACTGGGTGTCAACTGATATCTGTTTGATTGTAGGAGACCTGTTATCCTTTGGACAGTCAGTGTCCAGTCCCACATTGAGTGTTGGGCTGGGACTGGTTAGACTGACTGTACAAAGGATAACAGATCTCCTTAAATCAAACAGATATTAGTTGAAACTCCGATGGCTTACTACCATCAGGTCATTACATAGTTTTCTCACAATATCGATTATTTACAGAAACTTGCCCTGCACATCTGCTTTGAAATTAAACCATCTCACTTTATCAGCAAGCCTAGCAACGTTGAGGCATTTCGAAAGTGGGAGAAAGATTCCTTTCCTCTTCCATTCCACCTTTCCTGTTCTCTCTTTGCCTCTCAGAACCTTATAACTCAGCCCATTCCGCTCCACAGAAAGCGACACACATTTGTCCAACCTCTCCCAACACCATACGCCCGTGAATCCAGGTTCATACATAGACACACACGTGTACACACACACACACACACACACACACACACACACACACACACACACATCTCTTCTTAGTGACTCCCTTCTCCTGGCGCTCACCTTGCAGTCTGCCCCTTCTTTTGCGAGATGGTCGCTGGTCTCGGGTTTCTCCTCCTCTCGTTCCCGATGGCTGTCCAACAGACTGGGAAGGGCGAGTGCCTGAAGAGATCCGCCCAGTTCCATTTTCTGAAAGTTACCAAAACTCTCCAACAGACAATAATGATGAAAGGAACGAAACACCCCACTCCTCGTCGATTCTCTATACGATGGTTTTCCCCGCTTGGGGTCGGGCTCAACAATCAATCTGGTTTCCCTCAGACAACACAGTAACTCTCCTCGCACCTGTGGATCAGATGGACTGTGGACTTTTCACAACTCTGGCGACGTACTGGATTGTGATTCTTCTTCGTTCTCGGAATTCGGCCGGACAGTAACTTTCCTTTCAACTGCAGGGTCGGACAGTGCGATCGCTCTCTTTACCAGCGGCGTCTGGTTAGACACGACGTCTCCCCTCACCAAGAAGTTCCAACGACACTGACTCGCCTCAAACTAAACAATGCCTTATCTAACCCCCTCCCCCAACGTCAGGTCAGACGCAACAATGGCCCCCTCCCCCAACGTCAGGTCAGATGAGAAAAGGCCCCCTGGGTGATGTGGGACAGTTGCTCAATATCCACCCCCTTAACCCCGTGGGTCGAATTGGCCCTACCTTCTCTGCTCCTCTGAGAAACAAATTTACTGCTATTTACAAAACTATGTCTCTTGGAACTTCGACATCACTACAAAGCTACAAGATAAATACTAGGGAGAATAACACTAACTGACACAGACTAAATTAAAATGTTCCCATCCTGACCTGGGATGGTATTGATCCCCTGTCCCGGAAAACTTGCGGGGTAGCCGAGGTCACGGCGTGCTTTTCCTCCAGGGTTACCCGGGCACCCACACACCCCGGATAATTCCCGGGAGGTCAGTCTCCAGGACCCGTTAGCTACCCTGGCCAGCCCCAAAGAGCAAGTTTACTGAGACATCCTCCTCTCTCCTTTCACCCCCACCGAACTGCATGAGCAAATATGAAGAAGATCAGGCTAAAATGCGAGCACAAGACGAGGAGCAGCCCTTCAGAAATGCAAATTGGGACTGCAGCCTCGCACTCTCCATGAACACGTGGTAGGTACGTGGGTTCTTCTGATCCGCAGAAGCAACGATGTGCAAGCTTATGAACTAATTGCAGGGCACAACACAGCACAGCAGATCCAACCCAGGTCCGAGTAAATTCCTGCACATTACTGTAGTTTAAATTCTGCAGTTATTTCTCCCAACAAATTGCATAGTTAATTATAAATTGTCACAATGGGGTGCTGGGAACCGACACAAATGCAACACAGACACTGAAGTACATGGAACAGGACTCGACTAGAGTAGAGACATGACAGGATTCAGACCAGGAGCAGGGACAAGAATGCAGACTAGGTCTCGGGAAAGTGGGACCAGGACTAGAAGCCATGGACTAGGAGGCAACGCTACGACTCCGAGCCGAAGACTGGACAAGGACCCCAGTACCTGGGTCTTGCCATGGGCTCGGACCCCAGAACCAGGCAAGGACATGACATGGCTTCAGGCTGGGGTCTTGTGTCTTGAGCTTGGCTGCAGGCTGGCGACTTGGGTCTTGAGCTTGGCTCAGGATCCTCGAGGCTCGGGTCCTTGGAGCTCAGAGACAGACTGGGAACCGAACATCAACATATAGCCAGTACTTCTCCTTCAACAGGCCAGGACTCAACTTCATCTCCACACCAAGGTGGGACAGGTCCCTCCATCAGGGAATAGCAGAACGGCCGGAAGAGACTAACATCAAAGAACAAAAGACAGTTCCATCTCCGAATCGGGGTTGCTCCGAGTCTTAGATCAGCCAGCAACCTCAGCTGGCTACAGAAACAACTGGATCCCTACCTAAAAGGAGGGAGAGAGAAACCGGGGAATTATAGACCGGTTAGCCTAACGTCGGTGGTGGGGAAACTGCTGGAGTCAGTTATCAAAGATGTGATAACAGCACATTTGGAAAGCGGTGAAATGATCGGACAAAGTCAGCATGGATTTGTGAAAGGAAAATCATGTCTGACGAATCTCATAGAATTTTTTGAGGATGTAACTAGTAGAGTGGTAAGGGGAGAACCAGTGGATGTGGTATATTTGGATTTTCAAAAGGCTTTTGACAAGGTCCCACACAGGAGATTAATGTGCAAACTTAAAGCACACGGTATTGGGGGTAAGGTATTGATGTGGATAGAGGATTGGTTGACAGACAGGAAACAAAGAGTGGGAATAAACGGGACCTTTTCAGAATGGCAGGCAGTGACTAGTGGGGTACCGCAAGGCTCAGTGCTGGGACCCCAGTTGTTTACAATATATATTAATGACTTGGATGAGGGAATTAAATGCAGCAGCTCCAAGTTTGCGGATGACACGAAGCTGGGCGGCAGTGTTAGCTGTGAGGAGGATGCTAAGAGGATGCAGGGTGACTTGGATAGGTTGGGTGAGTGGGCAAATTCATGGCAGATGCAATTTAATGTGGATAAATGTGAAGTTATCCACTTTGGTGGCAAAAATAGGAAAACAGATTACTATCTGAATGGTGGCCGATTAGGAAAAGGGGAGGTGCAGCGAGACCTGGGTGTCATTATACACCAGTCATTGAAAGTGGGCATGCAGGTACAGCAGGCGGTGAAAAAGGCGAATGGTATGCTGGCATTTATAGCGAGAGGATTCGAGTACTGGAGCAGGGAGGTACTACTGCAGTTGTACAAGGCCTTGGTGAGACCACACCTGGAGTATTGTGTGCAGTTTTGGTCCCCTAATCTGAGGAAAGACATCCTTGCCATAGAGGGAGTACAAAGAAGGTTCACCAGATTGATTCCTGGGATGGCAGGACTTTCATATGAAGAAAGACTGGATGAACTAGGTTTGTACTCGTTGGAATTTAGAAGATTGAGGGGGGATCTGATTGAAACGTATAAAATCCTAAAGGGATTGGACAGGCTAGATGCAGGAAGATTGTTCCCGATGTTGGGGAAGTCCAGAACGAGGGGTCACAGTTTGAGGATAAGGGGGAAGCCTTTTAGGACTGAGATTAGGAAAAACTTCTTCACACAGAGAGTGGTGAATCTGTGGAATTCTCTGCCACAGGAAACAGTTGAGGCCGGTTCATTGGCTATATTTAAGAGCGAGTTAGATATAGCCCTTGTGGCTACGGGGATCAGGGGGTATGGAGGGAAGGCTGGTGCAGGGTTCTGAGTTGGATAATCAGCCATGATTATAATAAATGGTGGTGCAGGCTCGAAGGGCCGAATGGCCTACTCCTGCACCTATTTTCTATGTTTCTATGTTTCTAGCTTGGAGTGGCTGGCAGCCTCTCAGCTGGCCCAGGAAACAGCTGAATCCATAATGCAAAGACTACTCCAACAAGTGGCAACAAGGTTCTATGAAGCGATGGTCCTCCAACCAGGCCTAGAGATCACCAATGGTTTCACTAGCCTTCCATCAGCAGGTTGCTCCACTGGGAATTGACAAGGTAAACCAGCAGCCCACACTCAACCCCAAGGCTACTTATATTCCAAGCTCAAAGATGGGAATCAGGTGCTGATGATTAACTCAACCAAATGAGGGACAGTTGCAGCCAAGCTCAAGACCCAAGTCACCAGCCTGCAGCCAAGTCGTTATCCCATGCACTTTCTTTACTCTCCTATTTTCGTCAGTTATCAGGCTATAAACTGAATTTAGATAAGAGTGAACTTTTTCCCTTGAATACTGTAATTGGATATCGACTAATTCTAACCTTCCTTTTAAAATTGTAAGAAACTAATTTACTTACCTAGCTATAACAATTACCAAAAATTATAAGTTCTTATTTAAAGAAAATTTTCTTACCCTATTGAATTATGTAAAATGGACACTATCAAATTGGTCACCTCTTTGGTTATCATTGGTCGAATTAATTCTATTAAAATGAATATTTTACCTAAATTTATATATCGTTTTCAGGCATTACCTGTATTTATCCCTAAATCTTTTTTTGATTCTCTTGATTCTATTAAATCATCCTATACATAGAAAAATAAGCGTTCTAGCCTAAACAAAATTCATCTTCTGAAAGCTAAAATGAATGGAGGGCTAGCTTTACCAAACTTTAGGTTTTATAATTGGGCAGTTAATATATGCAATCTTACATTTTGGTTATAACACATGAATCGTGAGGATTGTCCAATGTGGATTTCTTTAGAAGCTAACTCTGTTAATAAATGTTCTATTATTTCTCTTCTTGGATCCTCACTTCCTTTATCCCTGAGTAAGTTAACTGTTAATCTCGTTGTTAAACATACCATGAGAATTTGAGTATAATTCCGAAAATAATTTGGCTGATTGAGATTTTCTCTTTCAAGTCCCATTTTTTTCTAATTATTTTTTAAAATCTTCTGTGATAGATGTGGCTTTTAAGGAATGGGATAGATTAGGCATTAAATGCTTTCAGGACTTGTTTGTGGAGGGAAGTCTCCTTTCTTTTGAACAACTGTCAGCTAAATATAGTTTACCCAAAACTCAATTTTCGATACCAACAAATAAGAGACTTTTTAATGGTCTCAAATATGTACATTTCCTAAAAGTCCTGATAAGAATCTACCAGATGTAATTTTTAATTTGAAACCTTTTTATAATGCATCTATATCTAATATTTATATATTACCAGGAATGAGAATTGTTCCTTAGATAAAATTAAAAATCTTTGGGAACAAGCCTTACAGACTTCAATTTCTGAGGAAACTTGGAATGAAATTTTTAAATTGTTTAACACTTCATCGTTACATGCTGACCAGTCTCTCCAACAGTTTAAAGTGGTCCACAGGGCCCACATGACCAAGGATAATTGTCTCGCTTTTATTTGGATATATCTCCTTATTGTGATAAATGTCATATTGGAGAAGCTTCACTCATTCACATGTTTTGGATATGTCCGAGTCTTGAAAAATATTGGAAAGAAGTATTTCAAGCATTCTAGGTACTTTTTAAAGTAAATTTTAAGCCTAATCTTTTGACCGCTTTATTTGGTATTGTTGGAGGAAAGGATATTATTTTGGAGAAATCTGATTTGCACGTTTTGGGTTTTATTTGGACTCTGAGGAAAGTTGTTCATGATCATATCGAGACATCTAGTGGCGATGCTCAGTACTGCACCCCTGCACCTCTGAGTAGGTCAAAGCTCTCTGTGGCCTTTGACATTGTGCATTTCATTTACTCCCTTTAAAACCCCTTTTGAAAACTCAACGAGTGGCTTCAAGGAATTGGAGGAGTCATCAATCCGACTTCAGAGATTTAGTTCAATTTTATTATCATACTTGGTATCAATCATCATCATCAGGTGCCATGCCCAGATTGAGCTTTGACTGCCATGGCCCTCACACTCCTGTTTCGGGTCAAGTGGATCAATTCATTGGTATTCATTTCCAGTTCTCTGACTGCTGTCTCCATCATCATTTGTCTTTGCCTTCCTTTTGCTTTCTTCCCTTCAATCTTTCCCATAATTACCGTGCATTCTAACTCCTCTTTCCTAATCACATGTCCAATGAAGTAACGTTGCCTTTTCATGATCTCATACATTATTTCTCTTTTTGTGCTTGCTCTGTTCATGACATCTTTGTTAGATATTCGTTTCGTCCATGCTATTCTTTGCATCCTCCTCAAAAACCGCATCTCTGCTGCTTCAATTCCTTTCCTCATGTTACTAGGTACTGTCCAACATTCTGATCCATATAACATAACTGGATAAACGTAACGTTTCAGTTCTCTGAGGCGGGTTGTCATGCTTAGTTTAGTGTTGGTCAGTATACTCTTCATTCTCGTAAAGATGTCTTTTGCCATCCCTATTCTTCTTTTGATGTCCATGTCGCACATGCCATCTGATGTCACCCAGCTTCCGAAGTAGCAAAAGTACTGTACTTTATTTATGTCTTCCCCATCTATTTTCAGCCTGCAGATGGGATTCTCGTTTTTGGATATCACCATATATTCTGCCTTTTTGCAATAGATAGATGGACCCATTTTTACACTTCCTTTAACAACTATATCAATTAAATTTTGCACTTCTTCCTTTGTTTAATGTGTACAGTCAAACAATGATATAAATACCATGAAAATAAGCTTTTTTGCAGCAGCAGCAGCACAGTGCAAAGGTGAAAAACATAGATGGCATGCGCGTAAGTTAACATACATAACATATAACTTGCAAGACACAACATAACTGCAAAAGGAGGAGGGTTTGCAGGGGGCTGGCAACCCAATCACATTAAAAACCCAGTGCAACAGACTTGTCAGCAGAAGCTCCAAAGAACTCATCCCTGGGAGAGGAAGAATACACTATGAAGACGGCTATCTCCGGGGACAACTTGAAGGGCTGGTCCAGGACAGAGGAGCTTAGAAGTTTGAGAAGATTCAGTATGTCATCAAAAGCTTTGATGAAGTTCTATAGTGGGCAGTGGAGAACATCTTGACTGGTTGCATCATGGCCTATTATGGAAACACCTTGAATGGAAAATCCTACAAAAAGTAGCAGATGCAACCTAGTACGACACACGTAAAGCCCTCCCCACCATTGGGAAATGTGTCACAGAAAAACAGCATGCACGTTCCGGGTCCCCCACCATCCAGGCCATGCTCTTTTCTCACTGGTGCCATTAGGAATAAAGTACGGGAGCCTCAAACCTACACCACCAGGTTCAGGAACAGTTATTACTGCTCAAACATCAGACTCTTGAACCAGAGGGGATAACTTCGTTAACTTCACTTGCCTCATCATTGTACTGTTCCCACAATCTATGAACTCTCTTTCAAGGACTCTTCATCCCATGTTCTTGATATTTAATGTTTCATAGAACATAGAATAGTACAGCACAGTACAGGCCCTTCCACCCACAATGTTGTGCCGACCCTCAAACCGTGCATCCCATATAACACCCCACCTTAAATTCCTCCATATACCCATCTAGCAGTCTCTTAGATTTCACTAGTGTATCTGCCTCCACCACTGATTCAGGTAGTGCATTCCATGCACCAACCAGTCTCTGAGTAAAAAACCTTCCTCTAATGTCCCCCTTGAACCTCCCACCCCTTACCTTAAAGACATGTCCTCTTGTATTGAGCAGTGGTGCCCTGGGGAAGAGGCGCTGGCTGTCCAATCTGTCTATTCCTCTTAATATCTTGTATAACTCTATCATATCTCCTCTCATTCTCCTTCTCTCCAAAGACTAAAGCCCTAGCTCCCTTAATCTGTGATCATAACCCATACTCTCTAAACCAGGCAGCATCCTGGTAAATCTCCTCTGTACCCTTTCCAATGCTTCCACATCCTTCCTATAGTGAGGTGACTAGAACTGGACACAGTACTCCAAGTGTGGCTTAACCAGAAGTTTATAGAGCTCCATCATTACCTCGCGACTCTTAAACTCTATCCCTTGACTTATGAAGGCTAACACCCCATAAGCTTTCTTAGCTACTCTATCTACTTCTGAGGTAACTTTCAGGGATCTGTGGACATGTACCCCCAGATCCCTCTGCTCCTCCACACTACTAAGTATCCTGCCATTTACTTTGTATTCTGCCTTGGAGTTTGTCCTTCCAAAGTGTACCATCTCACACTTCTCCAGGTTGAACTCCATCTGCCACTTCTCAGCCCACTTCTGCATCCTATCAATGTCTCTCTGCAATCTTCAACAATCCTCTGCACTATCCACAACACCACCAACCTTTGTGTCATCTGCAAACTTGCCAATCCACCCTTGTACCCCCACATCCAGATCATTAATAAAAATCACAAAAAGTAGAGGTCCCAGAACCGATCCTTGTGGGACACCACTAGTCACAATCCTCCAATCTGAATGTACTCCCTCCACCACCACCCTCTGCCTTCTGCAGTCAAGCCAATTCTGAATCCACCTGGCCAAACTTCCCTGGATCCCATGCCTTCTGACTTTCTGAATAAGCCTACTGTGTGGAACCTTTTCAAGTGCCTTACTAAAATCCATGTAGATCACATCCACTGCACTACCCTCATCTATATGCTTGGTCAGCTCCTCAAAGAACTCTGTCAGGCTTCTTAGACATGATCTGCCTTTCACAAAGCCATGCCGACCGTCCCTGATCAGACCATGATTCTCTAAATGCCCAAAGATCCTATGTCTAAGAATCTTTTCCAACAGCTTTCCCACCACAGACGTAAGGTTCACTGGTCTGTAATTCCCCGGACTATCCCTAGTACCTTTTTTGAACAAGGGGACAACATTCGCCTCTCTCCAGTCCTCCGGTACCACTCCCGGGCACAACCAGGACATAAAGATCCTAGCCAGAGGCTCAGCAATCTCTTCCTTCGCCTCATGGAGCAGCCTGGGGAATATTCTGTCAGGCCCTGGGAGCTTATCTGTCCTAATGTATTTTAACAACTCCAACACCTCCTCTCCCTTAATATCAACATGCTCCATAACATCAACCTCACTCATATTGTCCTCACCGTCATCAAATTCCCTCTCACTGGTGAATACTGAAGAGAAGTATTCATTGAGGAGCTCGCTCACTTCCACAGCCCACAGGCTCATCTTCCCACCTTTATCTCTAATTGGTACTACCTTCCCTCATGTCATCCTTTTGTTCTTCACAGAATTGAAGAATGCCTTGGCATTTTCCTTTACCTTACCTGCCAAGGCCTTCTCCTGCCCCTTCTTGCCCTCCTTAGCCCCTTCTTAAGCTCCTTTCTTGCTGCCCTATATTCCTCAATAGACCCATCTGATCCTTGCTTCCTAAACCTAACATGTATGCTGCCTTCTTCCACCTGACTAGATTCTCCACCTCACTTGTCACCCATGGTTCCTTCACCCTACCATTCTTTATCTTCCTCACCGGGACAAATTTATCCCTAACATCCTGCAAGAAATCCCTAAACATCGACCATATGTCCATAGAACCCCTGCAAAAACATCATCCCAATTCATACCTGTAAGTTCTAGCCTTATAGCCTCATAATGTGCCCTTCCCCAATGAAAAATTTTCCTTCCTGTCCGATTCTATCCTTTTCCATGATAATGCTAAAGACCAGGGAGCGGTGGTCACTATCCCCCAGATACTCACCCACTGAAAGATCTGTGACCTGACCCGGGTCATTACCTAATACTGGATTGAGTATGGCATTCCCCCTAGTCAGCCTGTCAACATATTGTGACAGGAATCCGTCCTGGACACACTTAACAAACTCTGCCCTGTCTAAACCATTGGAACTAATCAGGTGCCAATCAATATTAGGGAAGTTAAAGTCACCCATGATAACAAACCTGTTATTTTCACACCTTTCCAAAATCTGCCTCCCAATCTACTCCTCGGTATCTCTGCTGCTACCAGGGGGCCTATAGAATACTCCCAGTAGAGTAACTGCTCCCTTCCTGTTCCTGACTTCCACCCATACTGACTCAAAAGAGGATCCTGCTACATTACCCACCCTTTCTGTAGCTGTAATAGTATCCCTGACCAGTAATGCCACCCCTTCTCCCCTTTTCCCCCCTCTCTATCCCTTTTAAAGCACTGAAATCCAGAAATATTGAGAATACATTCCTGCCCTGGTGCCAGCCAAGTCTCTGTAATGGCCACTACATCATAATTCCATGTATGTATCCAAGCTCTCAGTTCATCACCTTTGTTCCTGAGGCTTCTTGCACTGAAATACGCGAAGTTTAGCCCTTCTACCTTACTACCTTTAGACCCTTTTTTCTGCTTCTCTTTCCTCAAAGCCTCTTTATATGTTAGATCTGGCTTTACTCCATGCACTATACTTGCAGTTCTCGCATGACCTTTATCCTCCTCCACCTCACTATCTGCTCTAACACTCTGGTTCCCCTGCCCCTGCAAATCTAGTTTAAACCCCCCGGAGCAGCACTAGCAAACCTTCCCGCAAGGATGTTCGTCCCTCTCCAGTGCAGGTGCAGCCCGATTCGATGGAGCCAGGCGCCGAGATCGACTGAGGATCGGTGAATATGAATTTTGGGAAGAGTTGAACTCCATCTTCTCCACATTTGACTGTTTAATTATGATGGGCCGTTTTTGTTTTTTACCTCTTTACTAATCCTTCTGTTAAGAATCATAAATGTAACTCCTTTAACAGTACACAGTGTGCTGTCTGTTATTTCTAGGCACTGAGTTGTGACAGGGTAGCAAATTACACAGCATTCACACAAACCGGTATCTAGGGGGGGAGAGCTGTCTCAATTTCACAAGTGAGGTGGGATCGGGGTGTGTATTCCCGAGACATGCACAGCCAAGGAAACTGGAGGTGGGTTTCATCAGCTTGATGAGGCTACTGAGAAAAGTGTACGGGATGCTTTTATTTTGGTGGCAGTGAATACAAAATAACGAAATCACATTTACAAGTGAGTATTTACCTGCTGTGCAGAGCCACTGCCTCTTGCCTCTCGCTCTAGGCTCAAAGCTGAGCTCAGGTGCTGACTGGAGTTTGACAATTTCCCCTATGACTGCATGTGCTTATTGTGGATGCTCGATTTTCCACCCTGGTCCCAAAGTTTCATTGTTAGTAGGTTAATTGCACGGTAAATCCCCATCATGTGTAGGTGAATGGTATAGTATATTGGAAATGGGGAGAATAAAAATGAAATTAGGACAGGATGATTGTGAATTGGAGCAGAGCAGGGGCTTGATGGGGCAAAGAACTGTTCCAGTATTTCCTGACTTTGATTTGTTGAAAAAATCTGAGTTTTAATAGGACCTTGGAAAGATTACGGAACAAATTTATCAGGGATGATGAACTTTACCTCAGAGCAGAGGTGGAAGAAATGGTGAGATTATTTTCCAAAAGGCTGGAAAGGTTAAGGAGAAAACAGTCATTCAGATTTGAGGATCGGTTGCTGGTTTTGCTCTTTCATCATTATTGGATATCTCTGCACCTTTAATCTTTCTGGTAAGGGTGGCGTAAGAACGAAAGGGAAAATGAAGGAATTATTACATGAATGAAGAATTGTTCAGGTATGGTAAAGTAGAACTTGAATTATTCCATTTTGGCCCGCTGTCTCCTTCAGACAAGATGAGGCTAAACACAGTTTGGAGGAGCAAGACTTTATATTCCATTTGGGTAGTCTCCACCCTGACGGCATGAAATTAATTTCTCTCACTATTCCCCCCTCCTCACCTCTCTCCATCACTATTTGTTGTCGCTAATGCTAGTTACCGCCTCACCGCTTCCCATCCCTCATGCTTCATGGATTACCCATTCCATTCTGATTGTTCCACACCTCTTTCACTCTATTCCATGGTGAGCAGCCACCTCCTGTCAAATTTCTTCATCAGACCTTTATTTTTTCCATCTATCACCTCCAAGATCCTGGCTTAATTTATTTCGTCCACACACCCACCTTCAAACTCACTTGGTCTCACCTATCACGAGACAGCTGGTGCTCCTCCCCATTTCGCTGATTCTGGCTTCTACCGCCACCCCCCCCAACCTCCCTTTCTCATCCCGATGAAGGATCTTACTGCAAAACGTCCAGTATTTATTCACTTCCACAGATGTTGCCTGGCTTGTCGAGGTGCTCCATTCTAATATGATTGTTGCTCAAGATTTCCACCCGCAGAATCTCTTGTGTCTGTGTTACTGTAGGATTAACAGCTTGCCAGAAGCTACCAGTATTTTTTAACCATTTTGATGAAATTACATTTCTTCTGTCAGGTTACTTTACCAAATTTTCTCTGACACATTTCAGGGGTTTGCTGTGTTGATGAATTTGATGAAATGGGAAACCAGTATCAGGCCTTACTGGAAGTCATGGAGCAACAAAGTATGAGTTCAAATTTCAAAGTAAATGAAATTATCAAAGTATGCGTACATCACCGTGTACAACCCTGAGATTCAATTTCTTGGGACCCCACTCAAGACCACTTCACCGAGCACTTCTGTTCTGTCCGTGAGAAAAAGTGGGGTCTCCCAGTGGCCACATTTTAATTCCACTTCCCATTCCCATTCTGATATGTCCATCCATGGCCTCCTCCACTGTCATGATGAGGCCACACTGAGGATAGAGGTACATGACCTTATATTTCATTTCAGTTGCCTCCTACCTGATGGCATGAATGTGGATTTTTCAAATTTTCAATAATGTACCCGACCCCACTCCTTCACCATTTCCCATCCCCTTTCCCCCCTCTCACGCTATCTCCTTGCCTGCCCATTGCCACCCTCTGGTGCCCCTCCACCCTATTCTTTCTTCCATGGCCTTCTGTTTCTTTCACCAATCAACTTCCCAGCTCCAGACTTTATCCCTTCACCTCCTGGTTTCACCTACCACCTTGTGTTTCTCTCTACCCTCCTCCCACCTTTTAAATCTACTCCTCAGCTTCTTTCTCCAGTCCTACTGAAAGGTTTCAGCCCGAAACGCCCACCGCACTCTTATCCCAGATCCTGCCTGCCCTGCTGAGTTCCTCCAGCATTTTCTGTGTGTTGCTCGGTTTCCAGTATCTGCAGATTTTCTCTTGTTTATCATTTGTTCTGGGCTTACTTCAATGATGTTAGTTATCCCCTCATGTTCAACAGCCTGATGGTTGAGGGGTACGGACTGTTCTTGAACCTGGTGATGCGCTTGTACCTTCTCCCTATGGTAGAGTTGAGAAGAGAGCCTGACCGGGGTGGTGGGGATCTCTGAAGACAGAGATGAGCTTTCCGACAAAACCTCTGATCCTCCATTGAGGACCAATAGGTTGCTGCACTGCTCAGCCAGATTCTCAATCTCCCCATAAAATACTGATTTGTCACCATTTCTGATTTGGCCCGTGGCACTTCAATGTGGCATTTGAGCTGTGCTTAGCCGCACAGTCGTGAGTGTAAAGTGCGTAGAGCAAGGGGAGAAGCATGTGGCCCTTTGGTGCACATGTGCTGACGGATATTGTGGAGGAGAAGTTATTGACAATCCGAACTCCCTGCGGTCTACAACTCCAGCCAAAGTTGGAATTGTGTGCAATTTGCCAGCCAGACCTTCAATTCTTGCAGCTGTGAGTTCAATCGGAGGTAACTACGGTAAAACTAAAACAGTGTCTGAGAATGCAAAATGAATTCTGCTTGTGTTTCAGGGAGCCCTTCCATCAATCCATATTATATATCTATCGTATAGTAGTTGTATTTCCCCTTGCAATCTCTTTATAACTTCCCCTTAAGTCTTATTAATTAGACAGAGGAAACTAAATTATTTTAGTGAAGCACTTTGCCATCTAGCAAGTTAAAAATAATAGAAATAGCTCTGTGGGTGTGAGAGCTCGGGAAGTCAGTAGGATTGTTTTCTTTTGATCTGTGTTCGGAGGGAATGATTTGGTCTCAGTGAGAAAGGGAGGAACTGGTTTTCCACCAGGTAGTCAAATATTGGTGTCTACATTTTGTTTCAGTGAACCTAGATGTAAGAATTTTTACAGCTTTGTCCTGAACGTCATTATTTCAAATTTGATCAAGTATAGAGAAGTTTTTCACAATTAGTACATTTGTACCTTTCACCAGGTATGAGGATAAGGTATCGGAGATTCACAATGGAGTTTCATGATGTGTTTTGGAGACCGGTGCTCAGGTTGACAATGGAGGAATATGCTCTAAGCTATTTGTCGTGAAGAAAGTAATTTTCCATGAGATCTGGACGAACTTCACGTAGTTAGAAATGGGGGACAATGCAAATTTAGTAATTAGAGATAGAAGTGATTGAATACTGGCCCGTAAAACTAGCGTCGTATACCAATTCAATTTTTGTGGCTGTTGTGATTGTCCATAGAAGTATTACTCTGTATTTGAAACAATTATCAGAAGTTTTTTTGGAGAATTTAGTACACATGTCTATAAACGAATTAATTCCCTGTCAGCTGCAATAAATGTGCTGTAGTGTGGCATTAGTGCACTTTACTGTGGCACCAGAACTGAATTTCAGAAACTGAATAATCCTCTGACCCCACTTGTGCATTTACAGTCAGTGGCCACTTTTATGTCCCCTATACACTTACTTTTAATGCAAATGTCCAATCAGCCAATCATGCAGCAGCAGTTCAATACATAAAAGCATGCAAACATGTTGAAGAGGTTCAGTAGTTGTTCAGACCAAACATTAGAATGGGGACAAAATGTGATCAAAGTAACTTTTTCTGTGGAATGATTGTTGGTGCCAGATGGGGTCAATTGAATATCTCAGAAACTGCTGATCTCCTGGGATATTCACACAAAACAGTCCCAAGAGTTCACAGAGAATGAGGCGTAAAACACAGTTAAACTTCCAGTGAGTGGCAGTTCTGTGGGTGAAACACCTCGTTAATGAGAGAATTCAGAGGGGAACGGCCAGACTGGTTCAAATTGACAGGAATGGTTACTTCAAGATGTTTCGAAAGGACAGGGAGGGAGGGAAAATAGGTGGGAGCATGGCACTGTTGATCAGGGATCGTGTCATAGCTGCAGAAGAGAAGGAAGTGATGGAGGGATTGTCTACGGAGTCTCTGTGGGTGGAAATTAGGAACAGGAAGAGGTCAATAACTGTACTGGGTGTTTTTTATGGACCACCCAATAGGAACAGGGACATCGAGGAGCAGAGAGGAAGACAGATTCTGCAAAGGTGTAATAATAACAGGGTTGTTGTGGTGGGAGATTTTAATTTTCAAAATATAGATAGGCACGTCCCTAGAGCGAGAGGATTAGATGGGGTGGAGTTTGTTAGGTTTGTTCAGGAATGTTTCTTGACGCACTATGTAGAGAAGCCTACAAGAGCAGAGGTGGTATTGGGAAATGAACCTGGTCAGGTGTCAGATCTCTCTGTGGGAGAGCATTTTGGAGATAGTGGTCACAATTATACCTGGTTTACCATAGCTTTGGAGAGGTATAGGAACAGACAAGTTTGGAAAGCGTTTAATTGGAGTAGGGGAAATGTGAGGCTATCAGGCAGGAACTTGGAAGCATAAATCAGAAACAGATGTTCTCAGGGAAACATACAGAAGAAATGTGGCAGATGTTTAGGGGATATTTGCATGTAGTTCTGCATAGGTACATTCCATAGAGACAGGGAAAGAATGGTAGGGTACATGACCCGTGGTGCACAAAGGCTGTTGTAAATCTAGTCAAGAAGAAAACAAGAGTTTACGAAAGGTTCAAGAAACTAGGTAATGATAGAGATCTAGAAGATGATAAGGCTAGCAGGAAGCAGTTTAGAAATGAAATTAGGAGAGCCAGAAGGGGCCATGAGAAGGCCTTGGTGGACATGATTAAGGAAAACCCCACGGCATCCCACAAGTATGTGAAGAGCAAGAAGATAACACGTGAGAGAATATGACCAATCAAGTGTGAGAGTGGAAAAGTGTGGACACGATAGGGTCCTTAAAGAGACTCCTGGATAGGTACATGGAACTCAGAAAAATAGAGGGCTATGGGTAATTTCTAAAGTAAGGACATGTTCAGCACGGCTTTGTGGGCCGAAAGGCCTGTATTGTGCTGTAGGTTTTCTATAAAATTTATCACTATTTAAAATTCTCCACCCTCTGCAGCTGCAAGTTGTCAAAAGCTAACCCTCCCAGATTTTCATTTGTGACATCTTGACTCATACTATTCATTCACCTTGCTAAAATTTCCGAACAACTGCTTACAGATTTGAAAGAAATGAAGTTCCTTAAGGACTATCGTGAAGGCAGAAGTTACTGCATTTTTCACCTGGATTTATGTGCGTTGTCAGGTTTATTGTCATATACACAAGCATGGTAAAGCACAGATACAATGTCAAACTTGTAGCAGAACTACAGGCAGAAATATACATTCAGAGAACACAGAAAATATAATTTGTATAGAAATTATACAGGTCAGTGAAGAAAACTACCATGCAGAACACAATGACAAACAAGAGATGGTCCATTGTGTTCATTTTCTGGGGTAGAATGAGGGTTGTGTCGGTCGGTTGAAGAAAGAGGTGGTTGCAGGAAAGTCGGTGTTCCTGATCCTGAGGTGTAGTGGCAGCCCTGGCAGTCCAGAGTGCAGGTTCAGACGGCAAATATAATGGGCAAGGTCCCCTTGAGGCTCCCTCCAGTGCACCATGAACCACAATGTCTTCAACTGTATTGGTGCAGTTTCTGGCTTCTTCTTTTGAAGTGCCTTGTGATATTTCTATTAGATTACATCAGTGATACGGTTGTTGTTGGGGGCATTAATTGGCACTAAAATCTTGCATGGGGAAGTGAAAAGAAACAGAAATCTACATATAGTCTCCATAATATCACAAAGATGTC
Organism: Mobula birostris; assembly: GCF_030028105.1. NCBI lineage: Eukaryota > Metazoa > Chordata > Chondrichthyes > Myliobatiformes > Myliobatidae > Mobula > Mobula birostris. The sequence goes on from NC_092377.1 coordinate 99,318,695, forward strand.
GTGGTCCATGTAGGCACCAATGACGTGGGCAGGAAATACGAGGAAGTCCTGAAAGGTGAGTTTAGGGAGTTCGGCGACAAGTTAAAGGACAGGACCTCCAGGATAGCAATCTCAGGATTGCTACCAGTGCAACAGGCAGGCAGGTTGAAAATAGTAAGATAGTGCAGATCAACACGTGGCTGAAGACATGGTGCAGGAGGGAGTTCTTCAGATTTATAGACAATTGGGCAGTTTTCCTGGGAAGGTGGGACCTGTACCTGCGGGACAGTTTACATCTGAACAGGAGGGGGACAAATATTCTTGCAGGTAGATTTTCTGGAGAGGCTCCAGTGGATTTAAACTAGATACAAGGGGGGAGGGGAACCACAGTGTAGGGGAGAAGGAATAAAAAGAAAATAGTGAAGTTGTTTCCACTGTTGGTGATAAACAGAGAGCAAGAGGTGGAAAATTTCTTAAATGCATTTATTTTAATGCTAGGAGCATTATAAGAAAGGTGGATGAGCTTAAAGCATGGATTGATACCTGGAAGTATGATGTGGTAGCTATCAGTGAAACATGGTGCAGGAGGGGTGTGATTGGCAAATAAATATTCCTGGATTTAATTGCTTCAGGTATGATTGAATCGGAGGGACAAGAGGGGGAGGTGTTGCATTGCTTGTCAGAGAAAATATTACAGCCTGCTCTGGCAGGATAGATTAGAGGGCTCGTCTAGGGAGGCTATTTGGGTGGAATTGAGGATTGGGAAAGGGGTGGTAACACTTATGGGGGTGTATTATAGACCACTAAATAGGGAGCAAGACTTGGAGGAGCAAATTTGTAAGGAGATAGCAAATATTTGTAGCAAGCACAAGGCTGTGATTTTGGGCGATTTTAGTTTTCCACACATAGACTGGAAAGCCCATACTATAAAAGGGCTGGATGGTTTGGTATTTGTAAAATGTGTGCAGGATAGTATTTTGCAGCAATACATAGAGGTACGAACTAGACAAGAGGCAGTGTTGGATCTTCTGTTAGGGGATGAGATAGGTCAGGTGACGGAGGTTTGTGTTGGGGAGCACTTCGGGTCCAGTGATCACAATGCTGTTACAAACATAGTTTCAATATAATTATGGAGATGGATAGGTCTGGAGCCAGGGTTGAGATTTTTGATTAGAGAAAAACTAACTTTAAGGAGATGTGAAAGGATTAGAAGGAGTGGATTGGGACAATTTGTTTTATGGGAAGAATGTAATAGAGAAATGGAGGTCATTTAAAGGTGAAATTTTGAGGGTACAGAATCTTTATGTTCCTGTTAGTTTGAAAGGAAAGGTAAAAGTTTGAGAGAGCCATGGTTTTCAAGGGATATTGGAAATTTGGTTCGGAAAAAGAGAGATATCTACAATAAATATAGGCAGCATGGAGTAAATGAGGTGTTCGAGAAAGATAAAGAATGTAACAAGAATCTGAAGAAAAAAATTAGAAAAGCTAAAAGAAGATATGAGGTTGCTTTGGCAAGTAAGGTGAAAATAAATCCCAAGGGTTTCTACAGTTATATTACTAGCAAAAGGATAGTGAGGGATAAAATTGGTCCCTTGGAGAATCAGAGTGGACAGCTATGAGTGGAGCCAAAAGAGATGGGGGAAATTCTGAATAATGCCTTTTCTTTGGTATTCATGAAGGAGAAGGATATTGAATTGTGTCAGATAAAGGAAACAAGTAGGGGAGTTATGGAAACTATGATGATTAATGAAGATGGATATAAAAGTGGACAAGTCCCTGGGTCCTGACAGGATATTCCCTGGAATCTTGAGGGAAGGTAGTGTGGAAATAGCAGGGGCTCTGACAGAAATATCTCAAATGTCATTAGAAACGGAGATGGTGCCGGAGGATTGGCATATTGCTCATGTGGTTCCATTGTTTAAAAAGGGTTCTAAGAGTATGCCTAGCAATTATCAGCTGATAATTGAGTTTGACGTCAGTGGTGGGTAAATTGATGGAGAGTATTCTTAGAGATGGTATATATAATTATCTGGATAGACAGGGTCTGATTAGGAACAGTCAACATGGATTTGTTCATGGAAGGTCATGTTTGACAAATCCTATTGAATTTTTTGAAGAGGTTACTAGGAAAGTTGACGAGGGTAAAGCGGTGGATGTGGTCTATATGGACTTGTGTAAGGCCTTTGACAAGGTTCCACACGGAAGGTTATTTAGGAAGGTTCAATCGTTTGGTATTAATATTGAAGTACTAAAATGGATTCAGCAGTGGCTGGATGGGAGATGCTGGAGAGCAGTGGTGGATAACTGTTTGTCAGATTGGTGGCTGGTGACTAGTGGTGTACCTCAGGGATCTGTACTGGGTCCAATGTTTTTTGTCATATACATTAATGATCTGGATGATGGGGTGGTAAATTGGATGAGTGAGTATGCAGATGACACTAAGATAGGTGGAGTTGTGGATAATGAAGTAGCTTTTCAAAGTTTGCAGGGAGACTTAGGCCAGTTAGAACAGTGGGCTGAAAGATGGCAGATTGAGTTTAATGCTGATAAATATGAGGTGCTACATTTTGGTTGGAGTAATCAAAATAGGACATACATAATAAATGGTAGGGCATTGAAGAATACTGTAGAAGAGAGGGATCTAGGAATAATGGTGCATAGTTCCCTGAAGGTGGGATCTCATGTGGATAGGGTGGTGAAGAAAGCTTTTGGTTTGCTGCGCTTTATAGATCAGAGCATTGAGTATAGGAGTTGGGGTGTAATGTTGAAATTGTACAAGGCATTGGTGAAGCCAAATTTGGAGTATTGTGTACTGTTTTGGTCACCGACTTATAGGAAAGATGTCATCAAGATAGAGAAAGTATAGAGAAAATTTACCTGAATGTTACTTTGGTTTCGTCACCTAAGTTACAGAGAAAGGTTGAACAAGTTGGGTCTTTACTCTTTGGAATGTAGAAGGTTGAGGGGGGACTTGATAGAGGTATTTAAAATTATGAGTTATAATTTTAATATATATAATTATAATTTTAATTATAATAGTTATCTATTATAAATAGATAGAGTTGACATGGATAGGCTTTTTCTGTTGAGAGTGGGGGAGATTCAAACAAGAGGACATCAGTTGAGAGTTAAAGGGCAAAAATTTAGGGGTAACATGAGGGGGAACTTCTTTACTCAGAGAGTGGTAGCTGTGTGGAACGAGCTTCCAGCAGAAGTGGTTGAGGCAGGTTCAATGTTGTTGTTTAAAGTTAAATTGGATAGATATATGGACAGGAAAGGAATGGAGGGTTATGGGCTGAGTGCAGGTCGGTGGGACTCAGTGAGAGTAAGAGTCCGGCACGGAATAGAAAGGCCAAGATGGCCTGTTTCCATGCTGTAATTGTTATATGGTTATATGGTTACAGAGAAATTTGAGTTTGCAAACAGGGACTTATGTGAAAGCAGAGACAGAGAACAGGAGAAATTGAGCATTATGCAGACATTACCTTGCCATTTTTAAAGTGTATTGTTTAGTCTTTGTGTTTCCAAGGATACAAACCCTTTCAAATCGATGATGGAAATTTCATATTTAAACATGTCAGAGTGGACCTGTATCCTGTCATTTGTGACACTTACCGATCAGAAATATAAACCAAAGAATTTCGACCAGGAACATCTTGATCAAAGTATACAGAGTAAACTATGACTTTAAATTCAGTTGTGGAATGCAAAGTAAGCAACTTTCGGGTGCTGAGTGTCTCAAAGTCAAGAAATAAACTTTAATGTCAGTTTATTTGTCTCTTCAGCTGAGTTTTATCTGTGCTCATCCACAGGTAGCAGTGCACTGTGGAAGTCTGGGCTGTACATGGATCTGAGGCATTTAGAGAAGTCTCTACCCGTTATTCTCAGCATATGTGAAAGGAGAAGGAAGAGAAAAATTTCAGAAAATATTTTTCCTATTTTTAAAAACATTAGAAATATTACATGGATTGTGACATTTAGTCACTTTGCATACTCATCATATGGAATTCTATGTCTAATTTTGGCAGAAATGTTTCTTTAACTTTTAGTAAAATGAATTATCATTTATTCCAAGATAATTTACTTGATTAAAAATCACTGTGATTGATTACCATTTTTACAATTCTACAAGACAAGGCTTCTGTTGGTCTTATAAAAATTTATCCTGAAATTGTAATCAATACAACAAATGCTTCAAATACAAAAGAAATATGAATAATAATAATAACTAAGCAATCAATACTGAGAACACAGGCTGAAGAGCCCTTGAAAGTGAGTCCATTTGTGTGGGAACAGTTCAGGGAGGTGATGAGTAAAGTTATCTCCTCTGCTTCAAGAGCCCGATTGTTGAGGGGCAATAACTGCATCGGAACCTGGTAGGGTGAGTCCTGAGGCTCCTGTATCTGATGGCACCAGTGAGAAAGAGCATGTCCTGGGTGATGGCAATCTCTGATGGTGGATGCTGCTTTTCTGCGACCATTCTCCTTGAAGATGTGCTCAAAGCAGCCCAGGTGAGTCCTGTAGCCGTTCCTCTGCCTCCTGCGACCACTCCTTAATTCAGCACTTCTTTTGGAAAGAGCAGGTCTACAAATGTAACCACATGCACACATCAGTTCCACTGTTATAATTCATTTCTCAAAGCAACTTTCAATGTTGTTTCAGATCAGACTATAGCACATTAATGTTTAACACTAATTCAAATGTTTGAAGAGGGAAAAAGAGATTGGTGAGATTTCACTCTAATCTCTGCTCAGAAATAGTACTCAAAGCTATAATGCATTTTTTCACCTCTGCACAGGATCACTCACCTGGAATGCAAGGGAGGGTGAAACTATTTTTCCAAGACACTTGCCTTAAACTCATTGGCATCCTATTGGAGAGGATACTATCGGAAATGATTCCTAGAGACAGCATTTAACAGTCTTTGAATTAAAGAGACCTACGGCTTAGAAACAAGCCCTTCGGGCCACCTAATGTATGCCAAACTATTATTATGCTGAGTCCAATTGTAGTGTACCTGGACCATTACCCTCCATACCTCTCCCACAGTGTACTGATCCAAAATGTTATTATATGTTGTAATCAAACCCACAATCACCCACTTCTGCCAGCAGCTCGTTGCACACTCTCACCATTCTGGGTAAAAAAATTCCCTCAGAGACTGGAGAGAGTGTTCGGTCATATTCCCCTTAAACATTTCACATTTCCCTTAACCACTGACCTCTAGTGCTAGTCTCATACATTCTCAGGAAAAAACCCTGCTTGCATTTACCTTTGACTTTTCGCAGCCAGCAGGTCACTCCAGAGAAGTGGAATCTTCTCCGTTGCAGACTGTCACTCTCAGAGGCCGGCTTGCAGTCTTCCCCTGCTGACTCAGCTGTGGTCGTTCCTTCTTCCCTGGAGGTGCCTGGTTCCACTTTATCTGCACCTTCCCCCGCGGACATGTCCAGCTCTGGCCTGGAGCTCTCAGCTTGGGCATCAGGGATAGCCAGCATCTGGCGGGAGGAGGTGGCTGATTCCAACTCTATCATACAACAGGCAGCCTCTTTCAGTGCCTCTTGGATAATGCTGGTTGCCATGGCATCTGCCCATGGAACTAGTCTCTCTGCTGTTGTTTCCTGCACCTTGTCTCCTCTCTTGGACATCTTCCTGCTATATAACAATTTCCTCAGAGGCACACAAGTGGCTGCTGACCAGGTATTTGCTTCCGCTTGCCCGGGGCTCCTGACTTTCTCCAATGATTTTTCAATTTGCTCCAGATCAGGGTCTTGTGAGGTGCTGACCTTTGCGTCATCCCAATGCTCTTCAACGGGACAACTTTGCTTCGAAATGCAGCATCTTTTCTTTGACTGTTGGCTGGAATTCGACTTTTTTATCACCCTCTTTTTTGGGGACTGCAAACATATGAATGATAAACAGGCTGCTGAGCCCAGGCGGTGATGGCCTTCTTGCTTTCTCCAGCACCATTCACCTTGCTGGAAGAAGAGAAGGACAAAGTTAGCTAAGTTAAATAGTTAGCCTGTCAAATATAGACACTGCTTAACCGATTAACACCATTGAATAAGAACTCTGTCCATTTCTGGTGGAAGCTCTGATCATTTCAAACAAATGTCAAGGTGCATCATAAAAACACCCAGGATTAAAGTGCCTCCAAACTACTAAAACACTACATGATGCGCTGCAAACTCTCAATTTCCCCCTGAATTGGTCAAGGTATTAATTCTTCTTTAGTTTATCTGATGAGACCCCACACATGGGTATGACCAATATGACAGTGCATCTGGCTGTAATATCCATCAATGTTCAGAGATGGAAAAAGCTGGAGAGAGCAGTGGACTCAGCCAATACATCACTGACACGCCCCTCTCCACCATCAGAGATTCCTACCAGGCTGAGCAGCACAAAGGACCAATCAGCCCACTCATGCTTCGATTTATGTCCCTGTCCGATGTCAGCATTTGTCATCCACCCTGACTGGGTGTCAACTGATATCTGTTTGATTGTAGGAGACCTGTTATCCTTTGGACAGTCAGTGTCCAGTCCCACATTCAGTGTTGGGCTGGGACTGGTTAGACTGACTGTAGGAAGGATAACAGATCTCCTTAAACCAAACAGATATTAGTTGAAACCCTGATGGCCCTGAGGTCATTTCATAGTTTTCTCACAATATCAATTATTTACAGAAACTTGCCCTGCACATCTGCTTTGAAATTGAACCATCTCACTTTATCAGCAAGCCTAGCAACGTTGAGGCATTTCGAACGTGGGAGAAAGATTCCTTTCCTCTTCCATTCTCCCTTTTCTGTTCTCTCTTTGCCTCTCAAAACCTTCTAGCTCAGCCCATTCCGCTCCACAGAAAGCGACACACATTTGTCCAAGCTCTGCCAACACCAGATGCCCGCTAATCCAGGTTCATACACACACACACACACACACACACACACACACATACCACATCTCTTCTTACTGACTCCCTTCTCCTGGCGCTCACCTTGCCGTCTGCCCCTGCTTTTGTGAGATGGTCGCTGGTCTCGGGTTTCTCCTCCTCTCGTTCCCGGTGGCTGTCCAACAGACTGGGAAGGGCGAGTTCCTGAAGAGATCCGCCCAGTTCCATTTTCTGAAAGTTACCACAAAACTCCAACAGACAATAATGATGAAAGGAACGGAACACCCCACTCCTCGTCGATTCTCGATACGATGGTTTTCCCCGCTTGGGGTCGGCTCAACAATCAATCTGGTTTCCTTCAGACAACACAGTAACTCTCCTCGCACCTGTGGATCAGATGGACGCTGGACTTTTCACAACTCTGGCGACCTACTGGATTGTGATTCTTCTTCGTTCTTGGAATTCGGCCGGACAGTAACTTTCCTTTCAATTGCAGGGTCAGATAGTGCAATCGCTCTCTTTACCAGCGCGTCTGGTTAGACACGACGTCTCTCCTCACTACAACTTCCAACGACACTGACTCGCTTCAAAACTAAACAATGCCTTATCTAACCCCCTCCCCGAACGTCAGGTCAGACGCAACAATGGACCCCACCCCCAACGTCAGGTCAGATGAGAAAAGGCCCCCTGGGTCATGTGGGACAGTGGCTCAATATACACCCCCGCCCGTTGACGTGGGTCGGATTGGCCCTACCCTCTCTGTTCCTCTGAGAAACAAAATTACTGTTATTTACAAAACTATGTCTCTTGGAACTTCGACATCACTACAATACTACAACATAAACACTAGGGACAGTAACACTAACTGACACAGGCTAAATTAAAATGTTCCATCCTGATCTGGGATGCTATTTATCCCGTCCCGGAACACTTGTGCGGTAGCCGAGGTCACGGCGTGCTCTTCCTACAGGGTTACCCCAGCACCCACACACCCCGGATAATTCCCGGGCAGTCAGTCTCCAGGACCCGTTAGCTACGCTGGCCAGCCCCAAAGAGCAAGTTTACTGAGACATCCTCCTCCCTCCTTTCACCCCACCGAACTGCATGAGCAAATATGAAGAGGGTCAGGCTAAATGCGAGCACAAGACGAGGAGCAGCCCTTCAGAAATGCAAACTGGGACTGCAGCCTCGCACTCTCCATGTACACGTGGTAGGTACATGGTCTCTTCTGATCTGCATAAGCAATGATGTGCAAGCTTATGAACTAATTGCAGGGCACAGCACAGCACAGCAGATCCAACCCAGGTCCAAGTAAATTCCTGCACATTACTGCGGTTTAAATTCTGCAGTTATTCCTCCCAACAAATTGCGTAGTGAATTATAAATTGTCACAATGGGGTGCTGGGAACGGACACAAATGCAAGACACAGACACTGAAGTACAAGGAACAGGGCTCGACTAGACTAGGGACGTGACAGGATTCAGACCAGGAGCAGGGACAAGAACGCAGACTAGGGCTAGGGAAAGTGGGACCAGGACTAGAAGCCATGGACTAGGAGGCAAGGCTATGACTCCGAGCCCAAGACTGGACAAGGACCCCAGTACCTGGGACTTGCTTCAGGCTCAGACTCCAGAACCAGGCAAGGACATGACATGGCTTCAGGCTGGGGTCTTGTGTCTTGAGCTTGGCTGCAGGCTGGTGACTTGGGTCTTGATCTTGGCTCAAGATCTTCGAGTCTTGGGTTCTTGGAGCTTGGCTCAAGATCTTCGAGTCTTGGGTTCTTGGAGCATGGCGGCGGGATCCTTGAGGCTTGGGTCCTTGGAGCTCAGAGACAGACTGGGAACCGAACATCAACATATAGCCAGGACTTATCCTTCAACAAGCCAGGACTCAACTTCATCTCCACACCAAGGTGGGACAGGTCCCTCCATCAGGGAACAGCAGAACGGCTGGAATTACCCAACAGAGGCGAGGACAAGACAAGACAGAGCCCCCGCAGGGCAATGGCAAATCAGCCTGACTTATCCCATGGAGGCGAGGACAAGACAAGACAAGACAGGACCCTCTGCAGGAAAATGGCAGAATGGCCGGACTTACCCCCCGGAGGCGAGGACAAGACAAGACAGATCTCCCCACAGGGCAATGGCAAAACGGCCTGGTTTACCCCAAGGAGGCGAGGACATGAATAGACAAAAACCATGGTACAACCGACAGTTCTATCTCTTCTTTGGGGAAGCTCTGAATCTCAGTTCAGCCAGCAACTTCAGCTGGCTACGGAAACAGCTGGATCCCTAGCTAGCTCGGAGTGGCTGACAGCCACTGAGCTGGCTCAGGAAACAGCCGAATCCATACCGCAAAGACTACTCCAACGAGTGGCAACAAGGCTCCATGAAGCGGTGGTCCTCCAACCTGGCCTTGAGATCACCAATGGTTTCAATCGCCTTCCATCAGCAGGTTGCTCCACTGGGAACTGACAAGGTAAACCAGCAGCCCACACTCAACCCCAAGGCTACTCATATTCCAAGCTCAAAGATGGGAATCAGGTGTCGATGATTAACTCAACCAAACGAGGGACAGTTGCAGCCAAGCTCAAGACCCAAGTCACCAGCCTGCAGCCAAGTCGTTATCCCATGCGCTTTCTTTACTCTCCTGTTTTAGCCAGTTATCAGGCTATAAATTGAATTTACATAAGAGAGAACCTTTTCCCTTGAATACTGTAATTGGATATCAACTAATTCTAACCTTCCTTAGAAAATACTCTTTGGCACCCACTGCGGAATTATATAAAAGCCGGGTTGATTTGCAAGCGAAATTTAATCTTCTATCTACAAACCTATCAGGACAATTAATTCTTAAGCCGCATGGCCTCTATTATGAATATGGTGACAAGGCGAGCTGGCTTATGGCTCATCAGTTGAAACGTCAAGCTGCATCACGACTTATTCCTCAGATAAGAGACACGCACCAGAACTTGACAAGCAATCCAAAAGAGATTAATAACATCTTTGCAACTTTTTATTCCTCTCTGTATGCCTCAGAGTTCCCCTCAGATAAAACAAATATGGAACGTTTTTTAGATAATTTGGAAATACCAACTCTTGAACTAGAGGAGGTGGAGAACCTAGATCGGGTTCTTGAGCAGGAAGAGATTAATAATGCCATTATGGCTATGCAGAGTGGGAAGTCCCCAGGTCCTGATGGTTATCCAATAGAATTTTATAAGAAATTTAAGGATGAGCTCATACCGGTCCTTCTAGAAGTGTTTCAAAAAAGCAAATGCTTTCCCATTAATAACTTGGCCCTACAGATCCGACAGGAATCTTTGCCTTTTCCTTTATCTCAAGATGGTTTTGTATACCTAGGAATACATATTACTCGCTCTTTTACATCCCTGTTTGAAGCTAACTACAGGCCTCAGGTTAGCCAAATGAAGGCTGATTATGAGAGATGGCGCAGTTTACCCCTTACTATAGCTGGGAGAATTCAATCAGTGAAAATGACTGTACTTCCTAGATTTCTTTATTTGTTTCAGTGTTTGCCAGTTTTCTTATCTAAGTTATTTTTTAAATCAGTCGACCAAGCTATAACCTCCTTTATTTGGGAAAATAAGGTCCCAAGGGTTAATAAGCACACTTTCCAAAGAGGTCGTGACGTAGGTGGAATGGGTCTTCCCAGCTTTATTCATTATTACTGGGCATTGAACATTCAAAAAGTATTATTTTGGCTCCACCGGCCAGATATAATCTGGTGCCTGTTTGAGTCACGGTCTTGCCACTCCTCGTCTCTCCCAACTTTGGTGTATTCTTCCTTACCATTGAAATCCTCTCAATTCACATCTAACCCGGTCGTGCTCTCCACCCTCAAAATTTTTAACCAATTTTGCTGCCACTATAAGTTCATATCAGCTTCAGTTTTGGGCCCCATTCATAAAAACCATTTATTTCCTCCCTCCACATTCGATACAGCTTTCAGACAATGGGGTTTGAACGGTCTTATGCGCATTAAGGATTTGTATACTAATGACATATTTGATAGTTCTGATAACCTGCGCGGTAAGTATGGCCTTCCGCGTAATCATTTTTTAAAATACCTGCAGATTTACCACTTTGTCAAGGAAAGATTTCCCTCTTTTCCTGATCTACCACCTGCTATGTTATGGGAAAAACTCACTCTTAGCTTTAACAATAAAGGGCTGATCTCTGAACTATACTCTCAGCTGATGTCTTTGGGAGTTCAAGATCTAAACAAAACTCAGAGTAGGTGGGAGGATGTCCTCGGTATGGATCTGGCTGAGGAATATTGGGCAAAAGTATTGAATAGGGTTCATTTCTCATCATCATGTGCTAGACTCGGGCTCATACAATTTAAAGTTTTACACAGGGTACATTTAAGTAAAGCCAGACTTGCAGACATATACCCTGGGACAGACGCTGCCTGTGACAGGTGTTCCTTCTCTCCGGCTGGTTTAGTACATGCATTTTGGTCATGCCCTCGGCTTGATGACTATTGGGCACTGGTTTTTAAAATTATCAGTGAGGTTTTGGGAGTGACACTGAGACTTTGCCCGCTTATAGCTGTATTTGGTGTGGCAGATGATGATTTGGGTTTAAATGCAAGCCAGTCGAATATCGCTATTGGCCCGTAGGAGAATTTTTCTGGTTTGGTAATCTGCCACTCACCCAACTGCTGCTACTTGGTTAGAAGATGTAATATTTTTTCTGAAATTAGAAAAGATTAAATTCACTTTGAGGGGGTCTGTGAAAAAGTTCTATTCGAAATGGGGACCTTTCTTATCATATTTTGGGAGTCTTAAGGAATTACCTACTAGTTGAGGGCACTTGATTGTACTTGGGAAGTTGCCTCCCATTTAACACGCTTATAATTTACCTCACAGAGTGGTTGATGAATTGTAAATATGAGTGTATTTTGGATCATCTGACATATTGCAGATGTGTGTGAGCCATCGTCTTGAAGTAGTGTGGGGGTATGGTTGTGAAATGTCCGTACTTGTATTTGTGAATTGTTGTGTTGTAAATATATTAGCTGCCATATGTTTGGGGAGGGCGGATGGGGGGAGGTTTCTTTGGGAGTACGATATAAAAGCAAAATGAAGGAAAATGTAATAGATTATATATTCTGTATTGTGTTATTCCTTCAATAAAAATAAAAAAGGGAAAAAAAAAGAATGGAGGGCTAGCTTTACCAAACTTTAGGTTTTATTTTTGGGCAGTTAATATACATAATCTTACATTTTGGTTATATTACATCAATCGTGAGGATTGTCCAATGTGGGTTTCTTCAGAAGCTAACTCTGTTAGTAAATGTTCAATTATTTCTCTTATTGGATCCTCACTTCCTTTATCCCTGAGTAAGGTAACTGTCAATCTCGTAGTTAAACATACCATGAGAATTTGGGTACAATTCCGAAAATACTTTGGCTGATTCAGATTTTCTCTTTCAAGTCCCATTTTTTCTAATTATTTTAAAAATCTTCTATGATATATGTGGCTTTCAAAGAATGGGATAGATTAGGTATTAAATGGTTCCAGGACTTGTTTGTGGAGGGAAGTCTCCTTTCTTTTGAGCAACTGTCAGCAAAATATAGTTTACCCAAAACTCACTTCTTTTGATACCTACAAATAAGAGACTTTTCAACGGTCTCAAATATGTACATTTCCTAAAAGTCCTGATAAGAATCTACTATATGTAATTTTTAGTTTGAAACCTTTTTATAATGCATCTCTATCTAATATTTATAATATATTGCTGGCAATGAGAAGCGTTCCTTTAGATAAAATTAAACATCTTTGGGAACAAGTCTTACAGATTTCAATTTCTGAGGAAACTTGGAATGAAATTTTTAAATTGGTTAACACTTCATCGTTACATGCTCACCACTCTCTCCAACAGTTTAAAGTGGTCCATAGGGCCCACATGACCAAGGATAAGTTGTCTCGCTTTTATTTGGATATATCTCCCTATTGTGATAAATGTCATATTGGAGAACTCATTCCTATGTTTTGGACATGTCCGAGTCTTGAAAAATATTGGAAAGAAGTATTTCAAACCTTCTACGTACTTTTTAAAGTGAATTTTAAGCCTAATCTTTTGACCGCTTCATTTGGTATTGTTGGAGGAAAGGATATTATTTTGGAGAAATCTGACTTGCACGTTTTGGGTTTTATTTGGACTCTGAGGAAAGCTGTTTGTGATCATATCGAGACATCTAGTGGCGATGCTTAGTACTGCACCCCTGCACCTCTGAGTAGGTCAAAGCTCTCTGTGGCCTTTGACATTGTGCATTTCATTTACTCCCTTTAAAACCCCTTTCAAAACTCAACGAGTGGCTTCAAGGAAATAGAGGAGTCATCAATCCGATTTCAGAGATTTAGTTCAATTTTATTATCATACTTGGTATCGATCATCATCATCAGGTGCCATGCCCAGATTGAGCTTTGACTGCCATGCCCACACACTCCTGTTTCGGGTCAAGTGGATCAATTCATTGGTAATCATTTCCAGTTCTCTGGCTTCTGTCTCCATCATCATTTGTCTTTGCCTTCCTTTTGCTTTCTTCCCGTCAATCTTTCCCATAATTACCGTGCATTCTAACTCCTCTTTCCTAATCACATGTCCAATGACGTTACGTTGCCTTTTCATGATCTCATACATTATTTCTCTTTTTGTGCTTGCTCTGTTCATGACATCTTTGTTAGATATTCATTTTGTCCATGATATTCTTTGCATCCTCCTCAAAAACCACATCTCTGCTGCTTCAATTCGCTTCCTCCTGTTACGAGGTACTGTCCAACATTCTGATCCATATAACATATCTGGATAAACGTAACATTTCAGTTCTCTGAGGCGGGTTGTCATGCCTAGTTTAGTGTTGTTCAGTATACTCTTCATTCTTGTTAAGATGTCTTTTGCCATCCCTATTCTTCTTTTGACGTCCATGTCGCCCATGCCATCTGATGTCAATCAGCTTCCGAAGTAGCAAAAGTTCTGTACTTTATTTATGTCTTCCCCATCTATTTTCAGCCTGCAGATAGGATTCTCATTTTTGAATATCACCATATATTCTGTCTTTTTGCAATAGATAGATAGACCCATTTTGGCACTTTCTTCAACAACTACATCAATTAAGTTTTGTAGTTCTTCCTTTGTTTAATGTGTACAGTCAAACAATGATAAAAATACCGTGAAAATGAGCTTTTTTGCAGCAGCAGCACAGTGCAAAGGTGAAAAATATAGATGGCATGCGCGTAAATTAACATACATAACATATAACTTGCAAGACAGAAACGTAACTGCAAAAGGAGGAGGGTTTTCATGGGGCTGGCAACCCCATCACATTAAAAACCCAGTGCAACAGACTTGTCAACAGAAGCTCCAAAGAACTCATCCCTGGGAGAGGAAGGATACACCATGAAGACGGCTATTTCCGGGGACAACTTGAAGGGCTGGTCCAGGACAGAGGAGCTTAGAAGTTTGAGAAGATTCAGTATGTCATCAAAAGCTTTGACAAAGTTCTATAGTGGGCAGTGGAGAACATATTGACTGGTTGCATCATGGCCTCACAGAAAAACAGCATGCACGTTCTGGGTCCCCCACCATCCAGGCCATGCTCTCTTCTCGCTGGTGCCATTAGGAATAAAGCACAGGAGCCTCAAACCTACACCACCAGGTTCAGGAACAGTTATTACTGCTCAGACATCAGACTCCTGAACCAGAGGGGATAAATTGGTTAACTTCACCTACCTCATCATTGTACTGTTCCCACAATCTATGAACTCTCTTTCAACGACTCTTCATCCCATGTTCCTGATATTTAATGTTTCATAGAACATAGTATAGTACAGCGCAGTAGAGGTCAGTCAGCCCACAATGTTGTGCCGACCCTCAAACAGTGCCTCCCATTTAACCCCCCACCTTAAATTCCTCCATATACCTGTCTAGTAGTCTCTTAAATTTCACGAATGTATCTGCCTCCACCACTGACTCAGGCAGTGCATTCCACGCACCAACCACTCTGAGTAAAAAACCTTCCTCTAATATTCCCCTTGAACTTCTCACCGCTTACCTTAAAGCTATGTCCTCTTGTATTGAGCAGTGGTGCCCTGGGGAAGAGACGCTGGCTGTCCACTCTATCTATTCCTCTTAATAACATGTATAACTTTATCATGTCTCCTCTCATCCTCCTTCTCCCAAAGAGTAAAAACCTAGCTCCCTTAATCTGTGATCATAATCCATACTCTCTAAACCAGGCAGCATCCTGGTAAATCTCCTTTGTATCCTTTCCAATGCTTCCACATCCTTCTTATAGTGAGGTGACCAGAACTGGACACAGTGCTCCAGGTGTGGCCTAACCAGAGTTTTCTAGAGCCTCATCATTACCTCACGAATCTTAAGCTCTATCCCTTGACTTATGAAGGCTAAAACCCCATAAGCTTTCTTAACTACTCTATCTACCTCTGAGGCAACTTTCAGGGATCTGTGGACATGTACCCCCAGATCCCTCTGCTCCTCCACACTACTAAGTATCCTGCCATTTACTTTATACTCTGCCTTGGAGTTTGTCCATCCTAAGTGTACCATCTCACACTTCTCCAGGTTGAACTCCATCTGCCACTTCTCAGCCCACTTCTGCATCCTATCAATGTCTCTCTGCAATCTTCGACAATCCTCTGCACTATCCACAACACCACCAACCTTTGTGTTGTCTGATAATCTTTTCCAACAGCTTTCCCAGCACAGACGTAAGGCTCACTCGTCTATAATTACCCGGACTAGCCCTACTACCTTTTTTGAACAAGGGGACAACATTCGCCTCCCTCCAGTCCTCCGGTACCACACCCATGGACAACCAGGACATACAGATCCTAGCCAGAGGCTCAGCAATCTCTTCCCTCACCTCGTGGAGCAGCCCGGGGAATATTCCGTCAGGTCCCGGTGGCTTATCCATCCTAATGTATCTCCTAACTCCAACACCTCCTCTCCCTTAATATCAACATGCTCCAGAACATCAACCTCACTCATATTGTCCTCACCGTCATCAAATTCCCTCTCAGTGGTGAATACCGAAGAGAAGTATTCATTGAGGACCTCGCTCACTTCCACAGCCCACAGGCACATCTTCCCACCTTTATCTCCAATTGGTCCTACCTTCACTCTTGTCATCCTTTTGTTCTTCACAGAATTGAAGAATGCCTTGGCATTTTCCTTTACCCTACTCGCCAAGCCCTTCTCCTGCCCCTTCTTGCTCTCCTTAGCCCCTTCTTAAGCTCCTTTCTTGCTACCCTATATTCCTCAGTAGACCCATCTGATCCTTGCTTCCTGAACCGAACATGTATGCTGCCTTCTTCCACCTGACTAGATTCTCCACCTCACTTGTCACCCATGGTTCATTCACCCTACTATTCTTTATCTTCCTCACCGAGACAAATTTATTCCTAACATCCTGCAAGAGATCCCTAAACATCGACCACATGTCCATAGTACATTTCCCTGCAAAAACATCATCCCAATTCATACCCGCAAGTTCTAGCCTCATAGCCTCATAATGCGCCCTTCCCCAATTAAAAATTTCCCTTCCTCTCCGATTCTGTCCTTTTCCATGATAATGCTAAAGGCCAGGGAGCGGTGGTCACTGTCCCCCAGATGTTCACACATTGAAAGATCTGTGACCTGACTCGGGTCATTACCTAATACTGGATCTAGTATGGCATTCCCCCTAGTTGGCCTGTCAACATACTGTGACAGGAATCCATCCTGGACACACTTAACAAACTCTGCCCTGTCTAAACAATTGGAACTAATCAGGTACCAATCAATATTAGGGAAGTTAAAGTCACCCATGATAACAACCCTGTTATTTTTGCACCGTTCCAAAATCTGCCTCCCAATCTGCTCCTCAGTATCTGCTGCTACCAGGGGGCCGATAGAATACTCCCAATAGAGCAACTGCTCCCTTCCTGTTCCTGACTTCCACCCATACTGACTCAAAAGAGGATCCTGCTACATTACCCACCCTTTCTGTAGCTGTAATAGTATCCCTGACCAGTAATGCAAGCCCTTCTCCCCTCTTCCCCCCTCTCTATCCCTTTTAAAGCACTGAAATCCAGGAATATTGAGAATCCATTCCTGCCGTGGTGCCTGCCAAGTCTCTGTAATGGCCACTACATCATAATTCCATGTATGTATCCAAGCTCTCAGTTCATCACTTTTGTTCCTGAGGCTTCTTGCATAAATACACGAAGTTTAACCCTTCTACCTTACTACCTTTACACCCTTTTTTCTGCTTCTCTTTCCTCAAAGCCTCTTTATATGTTAGATCTGGCTTTACTCCATGCACTATACTTGCAGTTCTCGCATGACCTTTATCCTCCTCCACCTCACTATCTGCTCTAACACTCTGGTTCCCCTCCCCGTGCAAATCTAGTTTAAACCCCCCGGAGAAGCACTAGCAAACCTTCCTGCAAGGAGGTTCATCTCCCTCCAGTGCAGGTGCAGCCCGAATCGATGGAGCCAGGCGCCAAGATCGACTGAGGGTAAGTGAATATGAATTTTGGGAAGAGTTGAGCTCCAACTTCTCCACATTTGACTGTTTAATTATAATGGGCCCTTTTTGTTTTTTATCTCTTTACTAATCCTTCTGTTAAGAATCATAAATGTAACTCCTTGAACAGTACACAGTGTGCTGTCTGTTATTTCTAGGCACTGAGTTGTGACAGGGTAGCAAATTACACAGCATTCACACAAACCGGTATCTAGGGGGGGAGAGGTATCTCAATTTCACAAGTGAGGTGGGACTGGGGTGTGTATTCCCGAGACATGCGCAGCCAAGGAAACTGGAGGTGGGTTTCATCAGCTTGATGAGGCTACTGAGAGAAGTGTATGGGAAGCTTTTATTTTGGTGGCAGTGAATACAAAGTAAAGAAATCACATTAGCAAGTGACTATTTATCTGCTGTGCAGAGCCACTGCCTCTTGCCTCTCGCTCTAGGCTCAAAGCTGAGCTCAGGTGCTGATTGGAGTTTGACAATTTCCCCTATGACTGCATGTGCTTATTGTGGATGCTCGATTTTCCACCCTGGTCCCAAAGTTTCATTGTTAGTAGGTTAATTGCACGGTAAATCCCCATCATGTGTAGGTGAATGGTATAGTATATTGGAAATGGGGAGAACAAAAATGAAATTAGGGTAGGATGTTTGTGAATTGGAGTAGAGCAGGGGCTTGATGGGGCAAAGAACTGTTCCAGTATTTCCTGACTTTGATTTGTTAAAAAGATCTGAGTTTTAATAGGACTATGGAAAGATTACGGAATAA
The DNA here is from genome assembly GCF_030028105.1 of Mobula birostris. Taxonomy (NCBI): domain Eukaryota; kingdom Metazoa; phylum Chordata; class Chondrichthyes; order Myliobatiformes; family Myliobatidae; genus Mobula; species Mobula birostris. The sequence continues at coordinate 99,336,888 of NC_092377.1, forward strand.
ATTTATCAGGGATGATGAACTTTACCTCAGAGCAGAGGTGGAAGAAATGGTGCGATTATTTTCAAAAAGGCTGGAAAGGTTAAGGAGAAAACAGCCACTCAGATTTGAGGATCGGTTTCTGGTTTTGCTCTTTCATCATTATTGGATATCTCTGCAACTTTAATCTTTCTGGTAAGGGTGGCGTAAGAACGAAAGGGAAAATGATGGAATTATTCCATGAATAAAGAATTGTTCAGATCTGGAAAAGTAGAACTTGAATTATTCCATTTTGGCCCGCTGTCTCCTTCAGACAAGATGAGCCTAAACACAGTTTGGAGTTTATATTCCATTTGGGTAGTCTCCACCCTGACGGGATGAAATAAATTTCTCTCACCATTCCTCCCTCCTCACCTCTCTCCATCACTATTTGTTGTCCCTAATGCTAGTAACCGCCTCACCTCTTCCCACCCCTCATGCTTCATGGCTTACCCATTCCATTCTGATTGTACCACACCTCTTTCACTCTATTCCATGGTGTGCAGCCATCTCCTGTCAAATTTCTTCTTCAGACCTTTATTTTTTCCATCTATCACCTCAAAGATCCTTGCATAATTTAATTCGTCCACACACCCACCTTCAAACTCACTTGGTCTCATCTATCACCAGCCAGCTGGTACTCCTCCCCATTTCACTGACTCTGGCTTCTACCGCCACCCCTCCCCACCTCCCTTTCTCATCCCGATGAAGGATCTCACTGCAAAACGTCCAGTATTTATTCACTTCCACAGATGTTGCCTGGCTTGTCGAGGTGCTCCATTCTAATATGTATGTTGCTCAAGATTTCCACCCGCAGAATCTCCTGTGTCTGTGTTACTGTAGGATTATCAGTTTCCCAGAAGCTACCAGTATTTTTCAACCATTTTGGTGTAATTACATTTCTTCTGTTAGGTTACTTTACCAAATTTTCTCTGACACATTTCAGGGGTTTGCTGTGTTGATGAATTTGATGAAATGGGAAACCAGTATCAGGCCTTACTGGAAGTCACGGAGCAACAAAGTATGAGTTCAAAATTCAAAGTAAATGAAATTATCAAAGTACGCATACATCACCACGTACAACCCTGAGATTCGATTTCTTGTGAGCATACTCAAGACCGCTTCACCGAGCACTTCTGTCCATGAGAAAAAGTGTGGTCTCCCACTGGCCACATTTTAATTCCACTTCCCATTCCGATTCTGATATGTCCATCCATGGCTTCCTCCACTGTCATGATGAGGCCACACTGAGGATAGAGGTACATGACCTTATATTTCGTTTCAGTTGCCTCCTACCTGATGGCATGAATGTCGATTTCTCAAAGTTTCAATAATGTACCCCACCCCACTCCTTCACCATTTCCCATCCCCTTTTCCCCTCTCACCGTATCTCCTTGCCTGCCCATTGCCACCCTCTGGTGCCCCTCCACCCTATTCTTTCTTCCATGGCCTTCTGTTTCTTTCACCAATCAACTTCCCAGCTCCAGACTTCATTCCTTCACCTCCTGGTTTCACCTACCACCTTGTGTTTCTCTCTACCCTCCTCCCACCTTTTAAATCCTTTTAAAATGATATTAGTCATCGCCTCATGTTCTAGAGCCTGATGATTGAGGGGTACAGACTGTTCTTGAAGCTGGTGAGGCTCTTGTATCTTCTCCCTATGGTAGAGTTGAGAGGAGATCCCGACCGGGGTGGTGGGGATCTCTGAAGACAGAGATGAGCTTTCTGACAAAACCTCTGATCCTCCACTGAGGACCAATAGGTTGCTGCACTGCTCAGCCAGATTCTCAATCTCCCCATAAAATGCTGATTTGTCACCTTTTTTGATTTGATCCATGGCACTTCAATGTGGCATTTGAGCTGTGCTTAGCCGCACAGTCACGAGTGTAAAGTGCGTAGAGCAAGGGGAGAAGCACGTGGCCCTTTGGTGCACATGTGCTGATGGATATTGTGGAGGAGATGTTATTGACAATTGAACTCACTGCGGTCTACAACTCCAGCCAAAGTTGGAATTGTGTGCAATTTGTCAGCCAGACCTTCAATTCTTGCAGCTGCGAGTTCAATCGGAGGCAACTACAGTAAAACTAAAAGAGTGTCTGAGAATTCAAAGTAAATTCTGCTTGTGTTTTGGGGAACCCTTCCATCAATCCATATTACATATCTATCACGTAATAGTTCTATTTCTCCTTGCAATCTCTTTATAACTTCCCCTTAAGTCTTATTAATTAGCCAGATGAAACTAAATTATTTTAGTGAAGCACTTTGCCATCTAGCAATGTTAAAAATAATAGAAATAGCTCTGTGGGTGTGAGAGCTCGGGAAGTCAATAGGATTGTTTTCTTTTCATCTGTGATGGGAGGGAATGATTTGGTCTCAGTGAGAAAGGGAGGAACTGGTTTTCCATTGGGTAGTCAAATATTGGTCTCTTCATTTTGTTTCAGTGAACCCAGATGTAAGAATTTTTACAGCTTTGTCCTGAACGTCATTATTTCAAATTTGATCAAGTATAGAGAAGTTTTTCACAATTAGTACATTTGTACCTTTCACCAGGTACGAGGATAAGATATCGGAGATTCACAATGGAGTTTCATGATGTGTTTTGGAGACCGGTGCTCAGGTTGACCACGGAGGAATATGCTCTAAGCTATTTGCCGTGAAGACAGTAATTTTCCATGAGCTTTGGACGAATTTCACGTAGTTAGAAACGGGAGAAAATGCAGATTTAGTAATTAGAGATAGAAGTAATTGAATTCTGGCCCGTAAAACTAGCATCGTATACAAATTCAATTTTTGTGGCTGTTGTGATTGTCTATAGAAGTATTACTCTGTATTTGAAACAATTATCAGAAGTTTTTTTGGAGAATTTAGTACACATGTCTATAAACGAATTAATTCCCTGTCAGCTGCAATAAGTGTGCAATAGTTTAGCATTAGTGCACTTTACTGTGGCACCAGAACTGAATTTCAGAAACTGAATAATCCTCTGACCCCACTTGTGCATTTACAGACAGTGGCCACCTTTATGTCCCCTATACACTTACTTTTAATGCAAATATCCAATCAGCCAATCATGCAGCAGCAGTTCAATACATAAAAGCATGGAAACATGTTGAAGAGGTTCAGTAGTTGTTCAGACCAAACATCAGAATGGGGACAAAATGTGATGAAAGTAACTTTTTCTGTGGAATGATTGTTGGTGCCAGATGGGGTCAATTGAATATCTCAGAAACTGCTGATCTCCTGGGAAATTCACTCAAAACAGTCCCAAGAGTTCACAGAGAATGAGGCGTAAAACAATGTAAAACTTCCAGTGAGTGGCAGTTCTGTGGGTGAAACACCTTGTTAATGAGAGAATTTAGAGGGGAACGGCCAGACTGGTTTAAGTTGACAGGAATGGTTACTTCAAGATGTCTCGAAAGGACAGGGAGGGAGGCAAAATAGGTGGGGGCAGGGCACTGTTGATCAGGGATCCTGTCATAGATGCAGAAAAAGAGGAAGTCATGGACGGATTGTCTACGGAGTCTCTGTGGGTGGAAATCAGGAACAGGAAGAGGTCAATAACTGTACTGGGTGTTTTTTATAGACCACCCGATAGTAACAGGGACATCGAGGAGCAGAGAGGAAGACAGATTCTGCAAAGGTGTAATAATAACAGGGTTGTTGTGGTGGGAGATTTTAATTTTCAAAATATAGATTGGCTCGTCCCTAGAGCAAGGGGATTAGATGGGATTGAGTTTGTTAGGTGTGTTCAGGAAGGTTTCTTGACACAGTATGTAGAGAAGCCTACAAGAGCAGAGGTGGTATTGGGTATTGAGCCTGGTCAGGTGTCAGATCTCTCTGTGGGAGAGCATTTTGGAGATAGTGGTCACCATTATATCTGGTTTACCATAGCTTTGGAGAGGGATAGGAACAGACAAGTTAGGAAAGCGTTTGATCGGAGTAAGGGGAAATGTGAGGCTATCAGGCAGGAACTTGGAAGCATAAATCAGAAACAGATGTTCTCAGGGAAACATACAGAAGAAATGTGGCAGATGTTTAGGGGATATTTGCATGTAGTTCTGCATAGGTACGTTCCAAAGAGACAGGGAAAGAATGGTAGGGTACATGAACCGTGGTGTACAAAGGCTGTTGTAAATCTAATCAAGAAGAAAACAAGAGTTTATGACAGGTTCAAGAAACTAGGTAACGATAGATAGCTAGAAGATGATAAGGCTAGCAGGAAGCAGTTTAGAAATGAAATTGGGAGAGCCAGAAGGGGCCATGAAAAGGCCTTGGTGGACAGGGTTAACAAAAACCCCAAGGCATCCCACAAGTATGTGAAGAGCAAGAAGATAACATGTGAGAGAATATGACCAATCAAGTGTGAGAGTGGAAAAGTGTGGATACGACAGGGTCTTTAAAGAGACTCCTGGATAGGTACATGGAACTCAGAAAAATAGAGGGCTATGGGTAATTTCTAAAGTAAGGACATGTTCAGCACAGCTTTGTGGGCTGAAAGGCCTGTATTGTGCTGTAGGTTTTCTATAAAATTTGTCACTATTTAAAATTCTCCACCCTCTGCAGCTGCAAGTTGTCAAAAGCTAGCCCTCCCAGAATTTCATTTGTGACATCTTGTCTCATACTATTCATTCATCTTGCTAAAGTTTCCGAACAACTGCTTACAGATTTGAAAGAAACGAAGTTCCTTAAGGACTATTGTGAAGCCAGAAGTTACTGCATTTTTCGCCTGGATTTATGTGTGTTGTCAGGTTTATTGTCATATGCACAAGCATGGTAAAGTAGAGATACAATGTCAAACTTGTAGCCGAATTACAGGCAGAAATATACATTCACAGAACACACAAAATATAATTTGTATAGAAATTATACAGGTCAGTGAAGGAAAATACCATGCAAAACACAATAACGAACAAGAGATTGTCCATTGTGTTCATTTGCTGGGATAGAATGAGGGTTGTGTAGGTCAGTTCAAGAAAGAGGTGGTTGCAGGAAAGTCGGTGTTCCTGACCCTGAGGTGTAGTGGCAGCCCTGGCAGTCCAGAGTGCAGGTTCAGAGGGCAAATCTAATGGGCAAGGTCCCCTTGAGGCTCCCTCCAGTGCACCATGAACCACAATGTCCTCAACTGTATTGGTGCAGTTTCTGGCTTCTTCTTTTGAAGTGCCTTGTGATATTTCTATTAGATTACATCAGTGATACGGTTGTTGTTGGGGGCATTAATTGGCACTAAAATCTTGCATGGGGAAGTGAAAAGAAACAGAAATCTACAAATAGTCTCCATAATATCACAAAGATGTCGTGGTCCATGTAGGCACCAATGACGTGGGTAGGAAATACGAGGAGGTCCTGAAAGGTGAGTTTAGGGAGTTAGACGACAAGTTAAAGGACAGGACCTCCAGGATAGCAATCTCAGGATTGCTACCAATGCCACGTGCAGGCGGGTTGAAAATAGTAAGATAGTGCAGATCAACACGTGGTTGGAGGGCTTCAGATTTATAGATAATTGGGCAGTTTTCCTGGGAAGGTGGGACCTGTACCAGCAGGACAGTTTACATCTGAACTGGAGGGGGACAAATATTCTTGCAGGTAGATTTGCTGGAGAGGCTCCAGTGGATTTAAACTAGATACAAGAGGGGATGGGAACCAGTGTGTAGGAACAGGTGTAGGGGAGAAGGAATAAAACGAGGATATTGAAGTTGTTTCAGTTGTTTCCACTGTTGGTGACAAACAGAGAGCAAGAAGTGGAAAATTTCTTAAATACATTTATTTTAATGCTAGGAGCATTATAAGAAAGGTGGATGAGCTTAAAGCATGGATTGATACCTGGAAGTATGATGTGGTAGCTATCAGTGAAACATGGTCACAGGAGGGGTGTGATTGGCAAATAAATATTCCTGGATTTAATTGCTTCAGATGTGATTGAATCAGAGGGACAAGACGGGGAGATGTTGCATTGCTTGTCAGAGAAAATATTACAGCCGTGCTCTGGCAGGATAGATTAGAGGGCTAGTCTAGGGAGGCTATTTGGGTGGAATTGAGGATTGGGAAAGGGATGGTAACACTTATGGGGGTGTATTATAGACCACTAAATAGGGTGCGAGAATTGGAGGAGCAAATTTGTAAGGAGATAGCAAATATTTGCAGTAAGCACAAGGTTGTGATTGTGGGAGATTTTAATTTTCCACACATAGACCGGAAAGCCCATACTGTAAAAGGGCTGGATGGTTTGGAATTTATAAAATGTGTGCAGGATAGTCTTTTGCAGCAATACATACAGGTACCAACTAGACAAGAGGTAGTGTTGGTTCTCCTGTCAGGGGATGAGATAGGTCAGGTGACGGAGGTTTGTGTTGGGGAGCACTTCGGGTCCAGTGATCACAATGCTGTTACAAACATAGTTTCAATATAATTATGGAGATGGATAGGTCTGGAGCCAGGGTTGAGATTTTTGATTAGAGAAAAACTAACTTTAAGGAGATGTGAAAGGATTAGAAGGAGTGGATTGGGACAATTTGTTTTATGGGAAGAATGTAATAGAGAAATGGAGGTCATTTAAAGGTGAAATTTTGAGGGTACAGAATCTTTATGTTCCTGTTAGTTTGAAAGGAAAGGTAAAAGTTTGAGAGAGCCATGGTTTTCAAGGGATATTGGAAATTTGGTTCGGAAAAAGAGAGATATCTACAATAAATATAGGCAGCATGGAGTAAATGAGGTGTTCGAGAAAGATAAAGAATGTAACAAGAATCTGAAGAAAAAAATTAGAAAAGCTAAAAGAAGATATGAGGTTGCTTTGGCAAGTAAGGCGAAAATAAATCCCAAGGGTTTCTACAGTTATGTTAATAGCAAAAGGATAGTGAGGGATAAAATTGGTCCCTCAGGGAATCAGAGTGGACAGCTATGAGTGGAGCCAAAAGAGATGGGGGAAATTCTGAATAATGTCTTTTCTTTGGTATTCATGAAGGAGAAGAATATTGAGTTGTGTCAGATAAGGGAAACAAGTAGGGTAGTTATAGAACCTATGATGATTAATGAAGATGAATATAAAAGTGGACATGTCTCTGGGTCCTGACAGGATATTCCCTAGGATCTTGAGGTTAGTTAGTGTGGAAATACCAGGGGCTCTGACAGAAATATCTCAAATGTCATTAGAAACGGAGATGGTGCCGGAGGATTGGCGTATTGCTCATGTTGTTCCATTGTTTAAAAAGGGTTCTAAGAGTAAATCTAGCAATTATCAGCCTGTGAGTTTGTTGTCAATGGTGGGTAAATTGATGGAAAGTATTCTTAGAGATGGTATTTCTAATTATCTGGATAGACAGGGTCTGATTAGGAACAGTCAACATGGATTTGTTCATGGAAGGTCATGTTTGACAAATCTTTTTGAATTTTTTGAAGAGGTTACTAGGAAAGTTGACGAGGGTAAAGCGGTGGATGTTGTCTATATGGACTTGTGTAAGGCCTTTGACAAGGTTCCACACGGAAGGTTATTTAGGAAGGTTCAATCATTAGGAATTAATATTGAAGTAGTAAAATGGATTCAGCAGTGGCTGGATGGGAGATGCTGGAGAGCAGTGGTGGATAACTGTTTGTCAGATTGGTGGCTGGTGACTAGTGGTGTGCCTCAGGGATCTGTACTGGGTCCAATGTTGTTTGTCATATACATTAATGATCTGGATGATGGGGTAGTAAATTGGATGAGTGAGTATGCAGATGACACTAAGATAGGTGGAGTTGTGGATAATGAAGTAGGTTTTCAAAGCTTGCAGAGAGATTTAGGCCAGTTAGAAGAGTGGGCTGAAAGATGGCAGATGGAGTTTAATGCTGATAAATGTGAGGTGCTACATTTTGGTTGGAGTAATCAAAATAGGACATACAAAATAAATGGTAGGGCATTGAAGAATACTGTAGAAGAGAGGAATCTAGGAATAATGGTGCATAGTTCCCTGAAGGTGGAATCTCATGTGGATAGGGTGGTGAAGAAAGCTTTTGGTATGCTGCCCTTTATAAATCAGAGCATTGAGTATAGGAGTTGGGATGTAATGTTGAAATTGTATAAGGCATTGGTGAAGCCAAATTTGGAGTATTGTGTACTGTTTTGGTCAAACAATTATAGGAAAGATGTCAACAAGATAGAGAGAGTACAGAGAAAATTTACCAGAATGTTACCTCGGTTTCATCACCTAAGTTACAGAGAAAGGTAGAACAAGTTGGGTCTTTATTCTTTGGAACGTAGAAGGTTGAGGGGGGACTTGTTAGAGGTATTTAAAATTATGAGGGGGGTAGATAGAGTTGATGTGGATAGGTCTTTTCCATTGAGAGTGTGGGAGATTCAAACAAGAGGACATCAGTTGAGAGTCAAGTGGCAAAAATATAGGGGTAACATGAGGGGAAACTTCTTTACTCAGAGAGTGGTAGCTCTGTGGAACGAGCTTCCAGCAGAAGTGGTTGAGGCAGGTTCGATGTTGCTGTTTAACGTTAAATTGGATAGATATATGGACAGGAAAAGAATGGAGGGTTATGGGCTGAGTGCAGGTCGGTGGGACTAGTTGAGAGTGGGAGTTCAGTGCGGAATAGAAGGGCCAAGATGGCCTGTTTCCATGCTGTAATTGTCATATGGTTATATGGTTAAAGAGAAGTTTGAGTTTGCAAACAGGGACTTATGTGAAAGCAGAGACAGAGAACAGGAGAAATTAAGCATTATGCAGACATTTACTTGCCATTTTTAAAGTGTATTGTCTAGTGTTTGTGTTTCCAATGCTACAAACCCTTTCAAATCGATGATGGAAATTTCATATTTAAACATATCAGATTGGCCCTGTATCCTGTCATTTGTGACATTTACCGATCAGAAATATAAACCAAAGAATTTCCACCAGGAACATCTTGATCAAAGTATACAGAGTAAACTATGACTTTAAAATCAGTTGTGGAATGGAAAGTAAGCAACTTTCGGATGCTGAGTGTCTCAAAGTCAAGAAATAAACTTTGATGACAGTTTACTTGTCTCTTCAGCTGAGTTTTATCTGTGCTCATTCACAGGTAGCAGTGCACTGTGGAAGTCTGGGCTGTACATGGATCTGAGGCATTTAGAGAAGTCTCTACCCAGTTATTCTCAGTATATGTGAAAGGAGAAGGAACAGAAAAAATTCAGAAAATATTTTCCTTATTTTTAAAAACATTACAACTATTATGATGATTGTGACATTTAGTCACTTTGCATACTTATCATATGGAATTGTATGTCTAATTTTGGCAGAAATGTTTCTTTAACTTTTAGTAAAATGAAATATCATTTATTCCAAGAGATTTTATTTGATTAAAAAATACTGTGATTGATTACCATTTTTACAAATCTACAAGACAAGGCTTCTGTTGGTCTTATAAAAATTTATCCTGAAATTGTAATCAATATGACAAATGCTTCAAATACAAAAGAAATATAAATAATAATAATAACTAAGAGCCCTTGAAAGTGAGTCCATTTGTGTGGGAACAGTTCAGTGATGTGACGAGTAATGTTATCTCCTCTGCTTCAAGAGCCCGATTGTTGAGGGGCAATAACTGCATCGGAACCTGGTAGGGTGAGTCCTGAGGCTCCTGTATCTGATGGCACCAGTGAGAAAGAGCATGTCCTGGGTGATGGCAATCTCTGATGCTGGATGCCGCTTTTCTGCGACCGTTCTCCTTGAAGATGTGCTCAAAGCGGCCCAGGTGAGTCCTGTAGCCGTTCCTCTGCCTCCTGCGACCACTCCTTAATTCAGCACTTCTTTTGGAATGAGCAGGTCTACAAATGTAACCACATGCACACATCAGTTCCACAGTTATAATTCATTTCTCAAAGCAACTTTCAATGTTGTTTCAGATCAGACTATAGCACATTAATGTTTAACACTAATTCAAATGTTTGAAGAGGGAAAAAGAGATTGGTGAAATTTCACTCTAATCTCTGCTCAGAAACAGTACTCAAAGCTATAATGCATTTTTTCACCTCTGCACAGGATCACCCGCCTGGAATGCAAGGGAGGGGGAAATGGTTTTTCCAAGACACTTGCCTTAAACTCATTGGGTTCCTATTGGAGAGGATACTATTGGAAATGATTCCTAGAGACAGCATTTACCAGTGTTTGAATTAAAGAGATCTACGGCTTAGAAACCACCCCTTCGGGCAACCTAGTGTATGCCAAACTATTAGTATGCCGAGTCCGACTGAGGTGCACCTGGACCATTACCCTCCATACCTCTTCCACTGTGTACTGATCCAAAATTTTATTACATGTTGTAATCAAACCCAGAATCACCCACTTCTGCCAGCAGCTCGTTGCACACTCTCACCATTCTGGGTGAAAAAATTCCCTCAGAGACTGGAGAGAATATTCGGTCATACTCCCCTTAAACATTTCACATTTCCCTTAACCCCTGACCTCTAGTGCTGGTCTCATACATTCTCAGGAAAAACCTTGCTTGCATTTACCTTTGACTTTTCACAGCCAGCAGGTCACTCCAGAGAAGTGGAATCTTCTCCGTTGCAGACTGTCACTCTCGGAGGCCGGCTTGCAGTCTTCCCCTGCTGACTCAGCTGTGGTCGTTCCTTCTTCCCTGGAGGTGCCTGGTTCCACTTTTTCTGCACCTTCCCCCGCAGACATGTCCAGCTCTGGCCTGGAACTCTCAGCTTGGGCATCAGGGATAGCCAGCATCTGGCAGGAGGAGGTGGTTGATTCCAACTCTATCATACAATGGGCAGACTCTTTCAGTGCCTCTTGGATAATGCTGGTTGCCATGGCATCTGCCCATGGAACCAGTCTCTCTGCTGTTGTTTCCTGCACCTTGCCTCCTTTCTTGGACATCTTCCTGCCATATAACAATTTCCTCAGAGGCACACAAGTGGCTACTAACAAGGTTTTTCCTTCCCCTTGCCCGGGGCTCTTGACTTTCTCCAATGATTTTTCAATTTGTCCCAGATCAGGGTCTTGGGAGGTGCTGGCCTTTGCGTCATCCCAATGCTCTTCAACGGGACAAGTTCACTTCGAAATGCAGCATCTTTTCTTTGACTGTTGGTTGGAATGGACTTTTTTATCACCCTCTTTTTGGGGACCGCAAACATATGAATGATAAACAGGCTGCTGAGCCCAGGCTGTGATGGCCTTCTTGCTTTCTCTAGCACCATCATCTTGCTGGAAGAAGAGAAGGACAAAGTTAACTAAGTTCTGTCTGTCAAATATAGACGCTACTTAACCGATTAGCACCATTGAATAAGAACTCTGTCCATTTCTGGTGGAAGCTCTGATCATTTCAAACAAACGTCAAGGTGCATCATAAAAACACCCAGGATTGAAGTGCCTCCAAGCTACTAAAACACTACATGATGCACTGAAAACTCTCAATTTCCCCATGAATTGGTCAAGGTTTTAATTCTCCTTTAGTTTATCTGATGAGACCCCCACACATGGGTATGACCAATATGTGCATCTGGCTGTAACATCCATCAATGTTCAGAGGTGGAAAAAGCTGGACAGAACAGTGGACTCAGCCGATACATCACTGACACGCCCCTCTCCACCATCAGAGATTCCTACCAGGCTGAGCAGCACAAAGGACCAATCAGCCCACTCGTGCTTCGATTTATGTCCCTGTCCGATGTCAGCATTTGTCATCCACCCTGACTGGGTGTCAACTGATATCTGTTTGATTGTAAGAAATCTGTTATTCTTTGGACAGTCAGTGTCCAGTCCCACATTCAGTGTTGGGCTGGGACTGGTTAGACTGACTGTAGAAAGGATAACAGATCTCCTTAAATCAAACAGATATTAGTTGAAACCCTAGCAGCTGAAACGTCGACTGCACCTCTTCCTACAGATGCTGCCTGCAACTTTGATGTGTGTTGCTTGAATTTCCAGCATCTGCAGAATTCCTGTTGTTTTAGTTGAAACCCTGATGGCTTACTACCATCAGGTCATTACATAGTTTTCTTACAATATTGATTATTTACAGAAACTTGCCCTGCATATCTCCTGTGAAATTAAACCATCTCACTTTATCAGCAAGCCTACCAACGTTGAGGCATTTCGAACGTGAAAGAAAGAATCCTTTCCTCTTCCATTCTACCTTTCCTGTTCTCTCTTTGCCTCTCAGAACCTTATACACACCATAAACACACACACACACGTACACACACACACACACACACACACACACACACACACACACACACACACACACACACACACACACACACACACACACACACACACACACACACACACACACACACACACACATCTCTTCTTACGGACTCCCTTCTCCTGGCGCTCACTTTGCCGTCCGCCCCTTCTTTTGCGAGATGTTCGCTGGTCTCGGGTTTCTCCTCCTCTCGTTCCCGATGGCTGTCCAACAGACTGGGAAGGGCGAGTTCCTGAAGAGATCCGCCCAGTTCCATTTTCTGAAAGTTACCACAACTCTCCAACAGACAATAATGATGAAAGGAACGGAACAGCCCACTCCTCGTCGATTCTCGATACGATGGTTTTTCCCGCTTGAGGTCGGGCTCAACAATCAATCTGGTTTCCCTCAGACAACACAGTAACTCTCCTCGCACCTGTGGATCAGATGGACGCTGGACTTTTTCACAACTCTGGCGACGTACTGGATCGTGATTCTTCTTCGTTCTCGGAATTCGGCCGGACAGTAACTTTCCTTTCAACTGCAGGGTCGGACAGTGCGATCGCTCTTTACCAGCGGCGTCTGGTTAGACACAATGTCTCTCCTCACCAACAAGTTCCAACGACACTGACTCGCCTCAAACTAAACAATGCCTTATCTAACCCCCTCCCCCAACGTCAGGTCAGACGCAACAATGGCCCCCACCCCCAACGTCAGGTCAGATGAGAAAAGGCCCCCTGGGTCATGTAGGACAGTGGCGAAATATCCAACCCCCCCACCCCCCGCACCCCGCTTGGGTCGGATTAGCCCCAACCACTCTGTTCCTCTGAGAAACAAAATTACCATTACTTACAAAACTATGTCTGTTGGAACTTCGACATCACTACAATACTACAACATAAACACTAGGGACAATAACACTAAATGACACAGACTAAATTAAAATGTTCCCATCCTGATCTCGGATGCTATTTATCCCCTGTTCCGGAACACTTGCGGGGTAGCAGTTAGGGATCTTGACCACCGCTCCCTGGCCTTTAGCATTATCATGGAAAAGGATAGAATCGGAGAGGACGGGAAAATTTTTAATTGGGGAAGGGCAAATTATGAGGCTATGAGGCTAGAGCTTGCGGGTATGAATTGGGATGATGTTCTTGCAGGGAAATGTACTATGGACATGTGGTCGATGTTTAGGGATCTCTTGCAGGATATTCGGGATAAATTTGTCCAGGTGAGGAAGATAAAGAATGGTAGGGTGAAGGAACCATGGGTGAAAAGTGAGGTAGAGAATCTAGCCAGGTGGAAGAAGGCAAATGCATCTCCACCATTTCGCACACCTGCTCTCACTCCATCCTCCCGCCTCCCCACTAGGAATAGGGTTCCTCTGGTCCTCACCTACCACCCGACCAGCCTCCGGGTCCAACATATTATTCTCCATAACTTCCACTACCTCCAACGAGATCCCACTTCTAAGCACATCTTTCCCTCCCCCCGCACCCCCCACGCTTTCCTGAGGGATCGCTCCCTACACGACTCCCTTGTCCATTCGTCCCCCCATCCCTCCCCACTCATCTCCCTCCTGGCACTTATCCTTGTAACCAGAACAAGTGCTACACATGCCCTTACACTTCCTCCCTTACCACCATTCAGGGCCTCAGACAGTCCTTCCAGCTGAGGCGACACTTCACCTGTGAGTCGGCTGGGGTGATATACTGCATCTGGTGCTCCCGATGTGGCCTTCTATATATTGACGAGACCCGACGCAGACTGGGAGACCACTTTGCTGAACACCTACGCTCTGTCCGCCAGAGAAAGCAGGATCTCCTAGTGGCCGCACATTTTATTTCCACATCCCATTCCCATTCTGACATGTCTATCCACGGCCTCCTCTACTGTACTCACCTGTCCAGCTCTTGGCTCAATCCCTTCCCCTCCTGTCTTCTTCTATCATTTTGGATCTCCCCCTCTCCCTCCCACTTCCAAATCTCTTACTAGTTCTTCCTTCAGTTAGTCCTGACGAAGGGTCTCAGCCTGAAACATCGACTCTACCTCTTTCTAGAGGTGCTGCCTGGCCTGCTGCGTTCACCAGCAACTTTCAAGTGTGTCACCTCTTTCGTTATCATTGAATGGTCGAATTAATTCGATTAAAATGAATATTTTACTTAAATTTATATATCATTTTCAGGCATTACCTGTTTTCATCCCTGTATCTTTTTTTTGATTCTCTTGATTCTATTATATCATCCTACATATGGAAAAATAAGCATTCTAGACTAAACAAAATTCATCTTCAGAAAGCTAAAAAGAATGGAGGGCTAGCTTTACCAAATTTTAGGTTTTATTATTGGGCAGTTAATGTACGTAATCTTACATTTTGCTTATATTACATGAATCATGAGTATTGTCCGATGTGGGTTTCTTTAGACGCTAACTCTGTTAATAAATGTTCTATTATTTCTCTTCTTGGATCCTCACTTCCTCTATCCCAAGTTAACTGACAATTTGGTAGACAAGCTGGATTGCTTTTGTCTGTGGATGACCCATATGAGACAAGCTGGATTGCCTTCATCTGCTACTGACCCAGTGTGAGACAGGCTGGATTGCTTTTGACTGCAGCTGACCCAGTGCGAGATGAGGAACTGCTACATTCTTGTTCTTACGGAAACGTGGCTCCAGGACAACATCAATCTTCACCATCAATTTTCAGGCCACGCTGTTCAGGGATTTGTACCGATCTTTATTTTTGTGACTGTATGTGCTATCGTAACTATAGTGCTGTGTGTGGTTCTATTTATTGCATTTTACACCTTGTTGGTTCAACCAACATATGTGTGTGGTTGAATGACAATTAAGTTTGAACTTGAATTTAAAGAGATTCCTCATGTCATCAAATACTCTTGACAAACTAGTAGAGATGTATGTTTCTTTAGCCAGAGAGTGGTGAATCTGTGGAATTTGTAGCCAGGGCAGCAGTGGAGGCCAAGACAGAATGTATATTTAAGGCAGAAGTTGATAATTTCTTGATTAGCACTTATCTAACGACTTTTAAATTGACAGCTGCCCTTTCCAAGCTGCTCGGAACCAGAATCAGGTTCAATATCATTGGCCTATGTCTTTCAGTCAGGCACCAGACCCACGTCAGCAGCGTGATGGGACGCTCTCCACAGGCCAGGATGGTGTAGCTCAACAACTGTAGGCAGCTCGACATCAAACCATCCATTTGATCGGCTCCCTGCCCATCACCTTCAGTCACCTTCACTCCCTCCATCATCAATCCAGTCACTGCACTGTGTGCACCACCTACATCAGGCATTGCACTGACTTGCTCAGGCTATTCCAACAACACTCCTAAACCTGTGATATCTACCGCCAAGAAGGATAAGGCAGCAGGCACGGGGGAGCACCACCCCCACCTGGTTCCCATTCTATAAGACCATAAGGGATAGGATTAGAATTAGGCCATTTGGCCCATCGAGTCTGCTCTGCCATTCCAAGATGGCTGATTTATCATCCCTCTCAACCCCATTTTCCTGCCTTCTCCCCATAACTTTAGATGGACTGATTAATCAAGAGCCTATCAACCTCCACTTTAAATATACTCAAGGATTTGGCCTCCACAGTCATTCATGGCAATAAATTCCACAGGTACTTTATACCTCTGTTCCTCCTCATCTCTATTGTGAAGCTGTGCCCTCTGGTCCAAGATGCACCCACTATAGGAAATTTCCTCTCCGCATCCACTCTATCTCGTCTTTTCTACATTCAATAGGTTTTGATGTGATCACCTCTCATTCTTCAAAACCCCAGTGAGTACAAGCCCAGAGCCAAACGCTCCACATACATTAACCCTTTCATTCCCGGAATCATGCTCATAAACCTCCTCTGGACCCTCTCCAATGCCATCACATCTTTCCTTAGATGAGGGCCCAAACTACTCACAATACTCCAAATGTGGTCTGACCAATCCCTTATAAAGCCTCAACATGATGACCTTGCTCATATATTGCAGTCCCCTCGAAATGAGTGCTTCATCGCATTTGCCTTCCTTCACCACTGACTCACCCTGAAAATTAACCTTAAGCGAATTCCTCACAAGCACTTCCAAGTCCCTTTTCACCTGTGATTTTTCCATTTTCTTCCCATTTAGAAAATAGTCTACGTCTTTAATTCCTTCTGCCAAACTGCATGACCATACACTTGCCTACACTATATTCCCTCTGTCACTTCTTTGCCCGTTCTCCCAATCTGTCTAAGTTCTTTTGCAGACTCCTTGCCTCCTCAACACTACCTGCCCCTCGCTCTATCTTCCTGCCATCTGCTAACTTGGCCACAAAGCCATCAATTTCATCATCATGACATATAATGTGAAATGAAATGGTCCCAATAACAACCCCTGCGGAACACCACCAGTCACTGGCAGCCAACCAGAAAAGGCCCCGTTTATTCCCACTCTTTGTCTCCTGTTAATCAGCCGATCTTCTATCAATGCTAGTATATTTTCTGTAAAACTATGGGCTCTTATCTTGCTAAGCAGCCTCATAATTTCAATATTCAAAAGGTTTAAATGAGATCTCCCCACCCATTCTTCTAAACTCCAGCGAGTACAGGCCCAGAGCCATCAAAGGTTCCTCATCCCTTTCATTCCTGGAACCATTGTCATGAACCTCCTCAGGACCCTGTCCAAAGCTAGCACCTCTTTTCTTCGATGAGATTCCCAAAACTGCTCATAATGTTCTGTGTGGTCACTTACTCCAAAGTGCAGCACCTTGTCAAATCCAAGTGAACAACATCCACTGACTCTCCCCGTCTATCCTGCCTGTTATTTCTTCAAAGGTTTGCATAGGTTTGTCAGGCAAGACTTCCCCTTAAGAAAACCATGCTGACTTTGGCCTGTTTTATCAAGTGTCTCCAAATACCCCAAAGCCTCATTCTTAATAACAGACTCCAAAATTTTCCCAATCACTGAAGTCAGACTAAGTGGCCTATAATTTCCTTTCTTCTGTTCCCTGCCTTCTTAAAGAGTGAAGTGACATTTGGCATTTTCCAGTTCTCCAGAACTGTTCCAGAATCTAGTGATTCTAGAAAGATCATTACTAATGCCTCCGCAATCGCTTGAGCTCCCTCATTCATAACCTTCGAGCGTAGTCCATCGGGTCGTGGTGACTTGTCTACCCTCAGATCCTTCAGATCCCCAAGCATCTTCTCTTTAATAACGGCAACTGCACTTACTTCTGCTCCCTGACACTCTTGAATCTCTGGCATATGGCTAGTGCCTTCCACAGTGAAAACTGACACAAAACACTTACTAAGTTTGTCTGCCATTTCTCTGTTCTCCCATTACTACCTCTCCAGTGATTTTCATATGTTTCAATACCCATTCTCACCTCTCTTTTACTCTATATATCTGAAAAATATCCTCCCTTATATTATTGGTTAGCTTCCTGCCATATTTCATCTTTTCTGTCGTTACGGCTATTTACTTGCCTTATGTTGGTTTAAAGTTTCCAATCCTCTAACTTCCCACTAATTTTTGCTATATTATATACCCTCTCTCTAGCATTTATGCTGTCTTTGACCTCTCTTGTAGCCACAGCTGTCTCATTCTCCGTTAAGAATACTACTTCATATTTGGGATGTATCTATCGTATCTCTTGGGATCCAGCACCAACCTGATTTTCCCAACCTACCTGCATATTGAAATCCCCCCTATGACTATCGTAACAATACCCATTGACATGCCTTTCTATCTCCTGTTGTAGTTTATATCCTACATCCTGGCTACTGTTTGGAGCCCTGTATATAATTCCCATCAGGGTTTCTTTACCTTTGCATCTTCCCACAAGGGCCCTACATTTTCTGATCCTATGTCACCTCTTTCTGAGGATTGATTTCACTTTTTACCAACAGAGCCATCCCACCCCCTCTGCCGACCTGCCTGCCTTTTCAATACAATGTTTTTCCTTGGATGTTAAGCTCTCAATTATGATCTTCTTTTAGCCACGATTCAGTGATATCCACAATGTCATACCTGCCAATCTCTAACTACGCTACAAGATCATTTACCTTATTTGGTATACTGCACACATTCAAATATAACACCTTCAGTCCTGCATTCATCACCCTCCTTGATTTTCCCCAATATTACGCTTCAACTCAACGCTGACTGCAATTTTGCCCTATCGTCTGTCTGAACCAATCAGTATTCCAGTTATAAACTGGTTTGAGTAAAAGAACTAAAAGTAATATACGAGAGCACGGTAGGATCATTTTTCACAAAGCCACATGTATTACGTCGTGTTCAATAAGAGTTCTTACAATCAGTAGTACTTTTGCCACTCATGTGGCTGGGGTGGTACACTACATCTATAATTGTGGGGCTTTGTCACCCAACTTGGCTCCTCCCTGACCATTCACGTTTTATCAAAAGAAACATCATTCATTATTAAAAAAAGTACACGAGTAAACCGTGCAATGCTTTTTTATTCTTTACATTCATGGTCAATACTTTCAGTCCTGTTTTATTCTATTCCTATATCAATATATCTGCTGTCACTCACGTAGCCCTCCTGGGTAGTACACTAACTGCTGCAATAACTGAGGAGTTTCCTCACCTGTCCCGGCCCCTCCCTCTTCAGTAGCAGAAGGACCCTACACTGTGGTCCTTCCCCACCGAGCCCTTGTGGTGGCTGCACTAGATTCACTTGCTTGCATTCCAGATGCTCGTATCCTTACGCAGCCAAAACCCATCAACATCAGTCCCAATCATTTCAACTGACTCAACATCCACCAGCTTTTAGGGAAGAGTTCCAGTTCGCCGTGTGACAATTGTGGTTCCCAATTTCATATCTGAATGACCTTGGACTACCCAAGATTGTATCACGATTGGAAGACACACTTGCTCTGTGTCTACCCTTCTAACATCTTAAACTCTCTTGTAAATATTGTCTCGACAGGGAGATAGGACATAGAACAGTACAGCAGAGGAGCAAGTCCATCAGCCTATAATATTCTGTCAAAACAATTAAATTAATGATCAAATGTCCAACTAATCACTTCTGCCTACACAATGTACATATCCTTTCATTTTCCTCTCATTCATGTGCCTATCTAAACATCTCTTAAAAGTCCCAAATTTATACCGCCCAAGCAACGCACTCCAGCCACCCACCATTCTCTGTGAAAAAAAACTCCCTCTGTCACCCTAAATACATGTCCTCTGGTATTAAGACATTTCAACCCTGAGAAAAAGATTATGCCTATCTAGTGTTTTTATGCCTCTGATTATCTTATAAACCTCCATCAGATCTCCCCTCAGCTTCAGCCGCTCCCGAGGAATCAACCCACCTCTCATTATAGCACATACCCTCTAATCCAGGCAGCAACCCATTTATAGGAAGGCTGTCAAGGTTTTGGAGAGGGTGCAAACCTCTTCTGCATCCTATCCAAAGCCTCAGCATCCTTCCTATAATGGGGCAACTAGAACTGCATGCAGTACTCCAGAAGCAACCTAACTAGAGTTTTATAAAACTGCAACATAACTTCCTGACTTTTGAACTCAGTGCCTCAACTAGTAAAAGCAAGCATGACATATGCCTTCTTCACCATCCTATCAACCTGTGTAGCCATTTTCAGGGAGCTGTGAACTTGGGCTCCAAGAACCCTCTGATCATCAACACTGTTAAGGGTCTTGTCCTTAACAGTGTACTGTCTCTTTACATTTGACTTGTCAAGGTGCACTCTTCACATTTGGCTGGGTTAAGCTTCATCTTCATTCCTCCAACAATATCTGCAGATGATCTATATTCTGTTGAATTCTTTTCCAGTCTTCTATGCTATCCACAACACCACCAATTTTCGTATTGTCTGCAAGCTTACTAGTCCACTCGTCTACATTTTCACCCAGGTCATCTAGATATAGCTCATCAGAAACAGCAGAGGTCCCAGTACAGATCCTTGAAGAACACCACTAATCACAGATTCCAGCTAGAATAAGTCCCATCGATCACAATCTTCGGTTTTCTATGGGCAAACCAGTTCAGAATCTAAATGTCCAATTCACTATGGACCCCAGGCATCTTAGTATTCTGGATGAGCCTCCCATGATGGACCTTACTAAAATCCATGTAGACAAGATCCACAGCTCAATGTTCATTAATCATCCTACTCACCTCATGAAGAAAACTCAATCAAGTTGGTAAAACAAAACTTGCCCCGCACGAAGGCATGCTGGCTCTCCCTAACTGGGCCATGGTTTCCAAATTCTCACCAGACCTATCCCTAAGAATTCTCTACAGTAACTTCCCTACGGCTGACGTGTGAGTCACTGCTCTATGGTTTCCATGATTATTCCTGGTTCCCTTCTTGGATAGTGGAACAACATTAGCTACTTGCCAGTCCTCTGGGACCTTGCCTGTGGCAAGAGAGGATATGAAGATATTGGTCAAGTCCCCATTTGTCTCATCTCTTGTCTTCCCTAATAGCTGGAGTATATCCACCAGGCTCTGGAGACGAGGTCCACCTTTACCTTGAAATGCCATAGCATAGAAACATAGAAAAACTGCAGCACAATACAGGCCCTTCAGTTCACAATGCTGGGCTGAACATGTCATTACCTTAGAAATTACCTCGGGTTACCCATAGCCTTCTATTTTTCTAAGCTCCATGCACCTATCCAGGAGCCTCTTAAAAGACCGTATCATAGAAACATAGAAACATAGAAATAGGTGCAGGAGTAGGCCATTTGGCCCTTTGAGCCTACACCGCCATTCAGTATGATCATGTCTGATCATCCAACTCAGAACCCTGTACCTGCCTTCTCTCCATACCCCCTGATCCCTTTAGCCACAAGGGCCATATCTAACTCCCTCTTAAATATAGCCAATGAGCTGGCCTCAACTGTTTCCTGTGGCAGAGAATTCCACAGATTCACCACTGTCTGTGTGAAGAAGTTTTTCCTCATCTCGGTCCTAAAACGCTACCACCTTTATCCTTAAACTGTGACCCCTCATTCTGGACTTCTCCAACATTGGGAACAATCTTCCTGCATCTAGACTGTCCAATCTCTTTAGAATTTTATATGTTTCAATAAGATCCCCCCTCAATCTTCTAAATTCCAGTGAGTATAAGCCTAGTCGATCCAGTCTTTCATCATACGAAAGTCCTGCCATCCCAGGAATCAATCTGGCGAACCTTCTTTGTATTCCCTCTTTAGCAAGAATGTCTTTCCTCAGATTAAGGGACCAAAACTGCACACAATACTCCAGGTGTGGTCTCACCAAGGCCTTGTACAACCGCAGTAGAACTTCCCTGCTCCTGTATTCGAATCCTCTTGCTATGAATGCCAGCATACCATTCGCCTTTTTCACAGCCTGCTGTACCTGCATGCCCACTTTTAATGACTGGTGTACAATGACACCCAGGTCTCATTGCACCTCCCCTTTTCCTAATCGGCCACCATTCAGCTAATAATCTGTTTTCCTGTTCTTGCCACCAAAGTGGATAACCTCACATTTATCCACATTAAATTGCATCTGTCATGAATTTGCCCACTCACCCAACCTACCCAAGTCACCCTGCATCCTCTTAGCATCCTCCTCACAGCTAACACTGCCGCCCAGCTTCGTGTCATCCGCAAACTTGGAGATGCTGCATTTAATTTCCTCGTCTAAGTCATTAATATATATTGTAAACAACTGGGGTCCCAGCACTGAGCCTTGCAGTACCCCTCTAGTCACCGCCTGCCATTCTGAAAAGGTCCCGTTTATTTCCACTCTTTGCTTCCTGTCTTCCAACCAATTCTCTATCCACATCAATACCTTACCCCCAATACCGTGTGCTTTAAGTTTGCACACTAATCTCCTGTGTGGGACCTTGTCAAAATCCTTTTGAAAATCCAAGTATACCACATCCACTGTTTCTCCCCTATCCACTCTACTAGTTACATCCTCAAAAAATGTCAGACATGATTTTCCTTTCACAAATCTGCGACGGATATCCACAATTCAACAGACTCTCAACTAATAGTAGCACTGGAATACTATAGATCCTAGCAGGTCTGAAACCCCAGCGTCATCGGATCGAGTATGTCCTGTATTTCCTACAATTATAGTCGGAGGCGGTGGGATACTTTTGGACACTACGCGAAGTAAATTATTGCTTCTGGTTCGGTCTAAGGTTCATCCGTATAAGTACCTGACACGGACGCTGAATACAGATAGTTACTAGCTCGTCTCTCAGTTTACTTGTAGAACACACGTAGGAGTATTGTGGCAAATAACCTGGACTTAGAGCATGGGTTTATGGAAAATATAATTTGGTTTATTTAGATATTTACAATAATTCAAGGTCAATTAATCCATCCAGTCAATACAATAACCGAGTCTCGCAACAATCAGAGTAACAACTTGGTCTGCTTACCACTGGTTAGTTGTCTAGATGGCTTATATCAAGACTTATGCCTTGTCGTGGGCTAAACTGCCTCACTAAGGTTTAAGCTGCTGCTGCTGTACTCAAGGTACAAGTTTCTTTTTCAGCGTAGCAAGCTTATAGCTATCCTTATCAAGCTTCTAGAGCTTCTAATTGCCTTCCGAAGGTCTTTTTAGGGGAGAACTCCTGTTCTGTAAGGCTCTCACTAGGAGAAGACCTTTTAGTTCCCTCTGAAGAGTTGTCTCAAAGATCTCGTGCTTAGGCTAAAAAGGCTACTGTATTTATGCTGTAAATTCGGCTGATTCGTGCGTCATGGCGGATGCTGGCATCCTGAATTCTTAGAATACTGCATCAGCTGAGTTACAAGAAATCTTACTTAGGCGAGGAATATACTAATATGGTCATATAGACCATTTACAAATATGGTTAAATAGGTCAACAGCTGATAGCTTAATGCATGCAACTAGGTCACGTCTAATAAGGTTATTAATGCCATATATGGAACTCTAGGTTCACTTTGGCTCTTTGTCTTAAAGGTACATTACCGTCACAAATCCATGTTGACTTTGTCCGATGATTTCACTGCTTTCCAAATGTACTGATATCACATCTTTGATAACTGACTCTAGCATTTTCCCCACCACCGATGTCAGGCTAACCGGTCTATAATTCCCCAGTTTCTCTCTCACTCCTTTTTTAAAAAGCGGGGTTACATCAGCCACCCTCCAATCCTCATGAACTAATCCAGAATCTAAAGAGTTTTGAAAAATTATCAGTAATGCATCCACTATTTCTTGGGCTACTTCCTTAAGCACTCTGGGATGCAGATCATCTGGCCCTGGGGATTTATTTGCCTTTAATCCCTTCAATTTACCTGACACCACTTCCGTACTAACATGTATTTCCCTCAGTTCCTCCATCTCACCAGACCCTCGGCCCCCTACTACTTCTGGAAGATTACTTATGTCCTGTTTAGTGAAGGGAGAACCAAAGTAGTTATTCAATTGGTCTGCCATGTCCTTGTTCCCCATGATCAATGCACCTGTTTCTGACAGTAAGAGACCTACATTTGTCTGAACCAAACTTCTTCTTCTCACATATCTGTAAAAGTTTTTACAGTCAGTTTTCATGTTCCCTGTCAGCTTTCTCTCATAATCTTTTTTCCTTTTCCTAATTAAGCCCTATGTCTTCCTCTGCTGGACTCTGAATTTCTCCCAGTCCTCAGGTGTGCTGCTTTTTCTGGCTAATTTGTATGTTTCTTCTTTGGAATTGATACTATCCCTAATTTCCCTTGTCAGCCACGGGTGCACTCCCTTCCCTGGTTTATTCTTGTGCCAAACTGGGATGAACAATTGCTGTAGTTCATCCATGTGATCTTTAAATACTTGTCATCATATCCACCCCCACCACTGTCACCGGCAGCCCACTCCACGCACTCACCACTCTCTGCATAAGAAACCCACTCCTGACATCTCCTCTGTACCTACATCCAAGCATCTTAAAACTGTGCCCTCTCAAGCTAGCCATTTCAGCCCTGGAAAAAGGCTTCTGACTATCCACATTATCAATGCCTCTCATCATCTTATACACCTCAATCAGGTCACCTCTCATCCTCTGCCGCTCCAGGGAGAAAAGGCCGAGTGAGGCCAAATTTGGAGTATCGTGTACAGTTTTGGTCACCGAATTATAGGAAAGATGTCAACAAAATAGAGAGAGCACAGAGGAAATTTACTAGAATGTTACCTGGGTTTCATCACCTAAGTTACAGAGAAAGGTAGAACAAGTTGGGTCTCTATTCTTTGGAACATAGAAGGTTGAGGGGGGACTTGATAGAGGTATTTAAAATTATGAGGGGGATATATAGAGTTGACATGGATATCCTTTTTCCATTGAGAGTGGGGGAGATTCAAACAAGAGGACATCAGTTGAGATTTAAAGGGCAAAAGTTTAGGGGTAACATGAGAGGGAACTTCTTTACTCAGAGTGGTAGATGTGTGGAACGAGCTTCCAGCAGAAGTGGTTGAGGCAGGTTCGATGTTGTCATTTAAATGTAAATTGGATAGATATATGGAGAGGAAAGGAATGGAGGGTTATGGGCTGAGTGCAGGTTGTTGGGACTAGGTGAGAGTAAGAGTTCGGCACGGACTAGAAGGGCCAAGATGGCCTGTTTCCGTGCTGTAATTGTTATATGGTTAAGGAGAAATTTGAGTTTGCAAACAGGACTTATGTGAAAGCAGAGACAGAGAACAGGAGAAATTAGGTATTATGCAGACATTTACTTGCCATTTTTAAAGTGTATTGTTTAGTCTTTGTGTTTCCAATGATACAAACCCTTTCAAATTGATGATGGAAATTTCATATTTAAACATGTCAGAGTGGACTTGTATCCTGTCATTTGTGACACTTACGGATCAGAAATATAAACCAAAGAACTTCCACCAGAAACATCTTGATCAAAGTATACAGAGTAAACTATTACTTTAAAATCAGTTGTGGAATGGAAAATAAGCAACTTTCAGGTGCTGAGTGTCTCAAAGTCAAGAAATAAACTTTGATGTCAGTTGACTTGTCTCTTCAGCTGAGTTTTATCTGTGCTCATCCACAGGTAGCAGTGCACTGTGGAAGTCTGGGCTGTACATGGATCTGAGGCATTTAGAGAAGTCTCTGCCCAGTTATTCTCAGCATATGTGAAAGGAGAAGGAAGAGAAAAAATTCAGAAAATATTTTTCGTATTTTTAAAAACATGACAACTATTGCATCGATTGTGACATTTAGTCACTTTGCATATTCATCATATGGAATTGATATGTCTAATTTTGGCAGGGATGTTACTTTAAATTTTAGTAAGACAAATTATCATTTATTCCCAGAGATTTTAATTGATTAAAAAGTACTGTGATTGATTACCATTTTTACAAATCTACAAGACACGGCTTCTGTTGGTCTTATAAAAATTTATCCTGAAATTGTAATCAATACAACAAACGCTTCAAATACAAAAGAAATATAAATAATAATAATAACTAAGCAATAAATACTCAGAACACAGGCTGAAGAGCCCTTGAAAGTGAGTCCATTTGTGTGGGAACAGTTCAGGGAGGTGATGAGTAAAGTTACCTCCTCTGCTTCAAGAGCCCAATCGCTGAGGGGCAATAACTGCATCGGAACCTGGTAGCGTGAGTCCTGGGGCTCCTGTATCTGATGGCACCAGTGAGAAAGAGCATGTCCTGGGTGATGGCAATCTCTGATGATGGATGCTGCTTTTCTGCGACCGTTCTCCTTGAAGATGTGCTCAAAGCGGCCCAGGTGAGTCCTGTAGCCGTTCCTCTGCCTCCTGCAACCACTCCTTAATTCAGCACTTCTTTTGGAATGAGCAGGTCTACAAATGTAACCACATGCACACATCAGTTCCACAGTTATCATTCATTTCTCAAAGCAACTTTCAATGTTGTTTCAGATCAGACTATAGCACATTAATGTTTAACACTAATTCAAATGTTTGAAGAGGGAAAAAGAGATTGGTGAAATTTCACTCTAATCTCTGCTCAGAAACAGTACTCAAAGCTATGATGCATTTTTTCACCTCTGCACAGGATCACTCACCTGGAAAGCAAGGGAGGGGGAAATGGTTTTTCCAAGACACTTGCCTTAAACTCATTGGGTTCCTATTGGAGAGGATACTATTGGAAATGATTCCTAGAGACAGCATTTACCAGTGTTTGAATTAAAGAGACCTATGGCTTAGAAACAAGCCCTTCGGGCCACCTAGTGTATGCCAAACTATCATTATGCTGAATCCAAATGAGGTGCACCTAGACCATGACCCTCCATACCTCTCCCACTGTGTACTGATCCAAAATGTTATTATATGTTGTAATCAAACCCACAATCACCCACTTCTGCCAGCAGCTCGTTGCACACTCTCACCATTCTGGGTGAAAAAATTCCCTCAGAGACTGGAGAGAGTGTTCAGTCAGATTCCCCTTAAAGATTTCACATTTCCTTTAACCCCTGACCTCTAGTGCTAGTCTCATACATTCTCAGGAAAAAACCCTGCTTGCATTTACCTTTGACTTTTCGCAGCCAGCAGGTCACTCCAGAGAAGTGGAATCTTCTCCGATGCAGACTGTCACTCTCAGAGGCCAGCTTGCAGTCTTTCCCTGCTGTGGTCGTTCCTTCTTCCCTGGAGGTGCCTGGTTCCACTTTTTCTGCACCTTCCCCCGCAGTCATATCCAGCTCTGGCCTGGAGCTCTCAGTTTGGGCATCAGAGATAGCCAGCATCTGGCAGGAGGAGGTGGCTGATTCCAACTCTATCATACAATGGGCAGCCTCTTTCAGTGCCTCTTGGATAATGCTGGTTGCCATGGCATCTGCCCATGGAACCAGTCTCTCTGCTGTTGTTTCCTGCACCTTGCCTCCTTTCTTGGACATCTTCCTGCCATATAACAATTTCCTCAGAGGCACACCAGTGGCTGCTGACCAGGTTTTTCCTTCCCCTTGCCCGGGGCTCTTGACTTTCTCCAATGATTTTTCAATTTGTCCCAGATCAGGGTCTTGCGAGGTGCTGGCCTTTGCGTCATCCCAATGCTCTCGAACGGGACAAGTTCGCTTCGAAATGCAGCATCTTTTCTTTGACTGTTGGTTGGAGTTGGACTTTTTTATCACCCTTTTATGTCCCTGTCCGATGTCAGCATTTGTCATCCACCCTGACTGGGTGTCAACTGATATCTGTTTGATTGTAGGAGATCTGTTATCCTTTGTACAGTCAGTGTCCAGTCCCACATTGAGTGTTGGGCTGGGAATGGTTAGACTGATTGTAGAAAGGATAACAGATCTCCTTAAACCAAACAGATATTAGTTGAAACTCTGATGGTTTACGACCATCAGGTCATTACATAGTTTTCTCACAATATTGATTATTTACAGAAACTTGCCCTGCACGTCTCCTTTGAAATTAAACCATCTCACTTTATCAGCAAGCCTACCAACGTTGAGGCATTTCGAACGTGAGAGAAAGAATCCTTTCCTCTTCCATTCTACCTTTCCTGTTCTCTCTTTGCCTCTCAGAACCTTATAGCTCAGCCAACTCCGCTCCACAGAAAGCGACACACACTTGTCCAACCTCTCCCAACACCATATGCCCGCTAATCCAGATTCATACATACAGACACACACACACACCACATCTCTTCTTCAGCTGATCCAACCCATGTCCAAGTAAATTCCTGCACATTTCTGCAGTTTAAATTCTGCAGTTATTCCTCCCAACAAATTGCGTAGTTAATTATAAATTGTCACAATGGGGTGCTGGGAACGGACACAAATGCAAGACACAGATATTGAAGTACATGGAACAGGACTCCACTAGACTAGGGACGTGACAGGATTCAGACCAGGAGCAGGGACAAGAATGCAGACTAGGGCTAGGGAAAGTGGGACCAGGACTAGAAGCCATGGACTAGGACGCTAGGCTACGACTCCGAGCCCAAGACTGGACAAGGACCCCAGTACCTGGGACATGCCTCAGGCTTGGACCCCAAAACCAGGCAAGGACGTGACATGGCTTCAGGCTGGAGTCTTGTGTCTTGAGCTTGGCTGCAGGCTGGCGACTTGGGTCTTGAGCTTGGTTCGGGATCTTCGAGTCTTGGGTTCTTGGAGCTTAGTTCAGGAGCCTCGAGGCTTGTGTCCTTGGAGCTCAGAGACAGACTGGGAACCGAACATCAACATACAGCCAGGACTTATCCTTCAACAAGCCAGGACTCAACTTCATCTCCACACCAAGGTGGGACAGATCCCTCCATCAGGGAACAGCAGAACGGCCGGATTTACCCAACAGAGGCGAGGACAAGACAAGACAGAGCCCCCGTAGGGCAATTGCAAATCAGCCTGGTTTACCCCAGGGAGGCGAGGACATGAATAGACAAAAACCATGGTACAACAGACAGTTCCATCACTGAGCTGGCCCAGGAAACAGCCAAATCCATACTGCAAAGACTACTCCAACGAGTGGCAACAAGGCTTCATGAAGCGATGGTCCTCCAACCAGGCCTAGAGATCACAAATGTTTTCAGTCGCCTTCCATCAGCAGGTTGCTCCACTGGGAACTGACAAGGTAAACCAGCAGCCCACACTCAACCCCAAGGCTACTTATATTCCAAGCTCAAAGATGGGAATCAGGTGTCGATGATTAACTCAACCAAACGATGGACAGTTGCAGCCAAGCTCAAGACCGAAGTCACCAGCCTGCAACCAAGTCGTTATCCTATGCGCTTTCTTTACGTTCCTGTTTTAGTCAGTTATCAGGCTATAAACTGAATTTACATAAGAGTGAACTTTTTCCCTTAAATACTGTAATTGGATAACAACTAATTCTAACCTTCCTTTTAAAATTGTAAGAAACTAATTTACTTACTTAGCAATAAGAATTATTAAATGTTATAAGATCTTATTTAAAGAAAATTTTCTTACCCTATTGAATTATGTAAAATGGACACTATCAAATTGGTCACCTCTTTCGTTATCATTGGTCAAATTAATTCTATCAAAATGTGTATCTTACCTGAATTGATATATCATTTTCAGGCATTACCTGTTTTTATCCCTAAATCTTTTTTTGATTCTCGTGATTCTATTATATCATCCTATATTTGGAAAAATAAGCATTCTAGGCTAAACAAAACTCATCTTCTGAAAGCTAAAAAGAATGGAGGACTAGCTTTACCAAACTTTAGGTTTTATTATTGAGCAGTTAATATACGTAATCTTACATTTTGGTTATATTACATGAATCGTGAGGATTGTCCGATGTGGGTTTCTTTGGAAGCTAACTCTGTTAATAAATGTTCTATTATTTCTTTTCTTGGATCCTCACTTCCTTTATCCCTGAGTAAGGTAACTGTCAATCTCGTAGTTAAACATACCATGAGAATTTGGGTACAATTCCGAAAATACTTTGGCTGATTGAGATTTTCTCTTTCAAGTTCCATTTTTTCTAATTATCTTTTAAAATCTTCTATTATAGATGTGGCTTTAAGGAATGGGACAGACTAGGTATTAAATGCTTCCAGGACCTGTTTGTGGAGGGAAGTCTCCTTTCTTTTGAGCAATTGTCAGCTAAATATAGTTTACCCAAAACTCACTTTTTTTGATACCTACAAATATGAGACTCTTTAACGGTCTCAAATATGTACATTTCCTAAAAGTCCTGATAAAAATCTACTAGATCTAATTTTTAATTTGAAACAATTTTATAATGCATCTATATCTAATATTTATAATATTTTGCTGGGAATGAGAAGTGTTCCTTTAGATAAAATTAAAAATCTTTGGGAACAAGCCTTACAGACTTCAATTTCTGAGGAAACTTGGAATAAAATTTTTAAATTGGTTAACACTTCATCATTACATGCTCACCACTCTCTCCAGCAGTTTAAAGTGATACACAGGGCCCACATGACCAAGGATAAGTTGTCTCGCTTTTATTTGGATATATCTCCTTATTGTGATAAATGTCATATTGGAGAAGCTTCACTCATTCATATGTTTTGGACATGTCCGATTCATGAAAAATATTGGAAAGAAGTATTTCAAGCATTCTAGGTACTTTTTAAAGTAAATTTTAAGCCTAATCTTTTGACCGCTTCATTTGGTATTGTTGGAGGAAAGGATATTATTTTGGAGAAATCTGATTTGCACGTTTTCGGTTTTATTTGGACTCTGAGGAAAGCTGTTCGTGATCATATAGAGACATCTAGTGGCGATGCTCAGTACTGCACCCCTGCACCTCTGAGTCGGTCAAAGCTCCCTGTGGCCTTTGACACTGTGCATTTCATTTACTCCCTTTAAAATCCAAAATTGGCTTTTTTGTAGCAGCAGCACAATGCAAAGGTGATAAACATAGATGGCATGTGCGTAAATTAACATACATAACATATAACTTCGAAGACACAAACATAACTGCGAAAGTAGGAGGGTTTGCAGGGGGCTGGCAACCCCATCACATTAAAAACCCAGTGCAACAGACTTGTCAACGGAAGCTCCAAAGAACTCATCCCTGGGAGAGGAAGGATACACCATGAAGACGACTATTTCCGGGGACAACTTGAAGGACTGGTCCAGGACAGATGAGCTTAGAAGTTTGAGAAGATTCAGTATGTCATCAAAAGCTTTGACAAAGTTCTATAGTGGGCAGTGGAGAACATATTGACTGGTTGCATCATGGCCTATTATGGAAACACCTTGAATGGAAAATCCTACAAAAAGTAGCAGATTAAGCCTACTACGTCACACGTAAAGCCCTCCCCACCAATGAGAAATGTGTCACAGGAAAACAGCATGCACGTTCCGGGTCTCCCACCATCCAGGCCATGCTCTCTTCTCGCTGGTGCCATTAGGAATAAAGTACAGGAGCCTCAAACCTACACCACCAGGTTCAGGAACAGTTATTACAGCTCAAACATCAGACTCTTGAACCAGAGGGAATAACTTGGTTAACTTCACTTGTGTTAAGGATCCGGCCTGAACACTGGGATGAAGGGCCTCTGCTGGTAGCTCTGGATCACGACAGTCTTTAATTTCTGTTTTCTTTCACCTGGCCATGTGGGTTCTGGCCCAGCCCCTTTCCTTTTTTGTATTTCCTCCAATTACCTGCTTGTCTCCTCATTTGCACCCCCCTGTGTCTAATTTTCACTCATTACCCTGTCCATTTAAACCCCGCCTTGACTAGCATTCTCTGCCAGATCGTCCCAGATTCTGACCTGTGTCATTGTGACATCTGCCAACCGATTTTGCTTGATTCTGTGTTTTGGATTTTGCCTGTTCCTGGACCTGATTTTTGCCTGTGTGCTCTGGATTGTCTGCCCTCGCTGGACTACCTTTCCTGGTAAGACCTTGGCCTGCCATTTCGGATTCGTGTCTGCCTTCTGGTTTTGAAACACTGTTGCCTTTGTGCTCCCTCATAATCCCTGGTGAAAAAGTATTCGTTGGTCTGCACTTGAGTCCTGCCGAAACCTGACAGAACCCGACAACTTGCCCCATTATTGTACTGTTCCCACAATCTATGAACTCTCTTTCAATGACTCTTCATGTTCTTGATATTTAAAGTTTCATAGAACATAGAATAACACAGCACAGTACAGGCCCTTTGGCCCACAATGTTGTGCTGACCCTCAAACCCTGCCTCCCATACAACTCCCCACCTTGAATTCCTCTGTATACCTGTCTAGTAGTCTCTTAGATTTCACTAGTGTATCTGCCTCCACCGCTGACTCAGGCAGTGCATTCCACGCACCAACCAATCTCTGAGTAAAAAACCTTCCTCTAATATCCCGCTTGAACTTACCACCCCTTTCCGTAAAGCCATGTCCTCTTGTATTGAGCAGTGGTGCCCTGGGGAAGAGGTGCTGGCTGTCCACTCTATCTATTCCCCTTATTATCTTGCACACCTCTATCATGTCTCCTCTCATCCTCCTTCTCTCCAAAGAGTAAAGCTCTAGCTCCCTTAATCTGTGATCATAATCCATACACTCTAAACCAGGCAGCATCCTGGTAAATCTCCTCTGTACCCTTTCCAATGCTTTCACATCCTTCCTATAGTGAGGCGAACAGAACTGGACACAGTACTCCAAGTGTGACCTAACCAGAGTTTTCTTGAGCTGCAGAGTTTTCACGACTCTTAAACTCTATCCCTTGACTTATGAAGGCTAACACCCCATTGGCTTTCTTAGCTACTCCATGTACCTCTGAGGCAACTTTCAGGGATCTGTGGACATGTACCCCCAGATCCCTCTGCTCCTCCACACTACCAAGTATCCTGCCATTTACTTTGTACTCTGCCTTGGAGTTTGTCCTTCCAAAGTGTACCACCTCACACTTTTCTGAGTTGAACTCCATCTTCCACTTCTCAGCCCAGTTCTGCATCCTATCAATGTCTCTCTGCAATCTTCAACAATCCTCTGCACTATCTACAACACCACCAACTTTTGTGTCATCTGCAATCTTGCCAATCCACCCTTCTACCCTCACATCCAGGTCGTTAATAAAAGTTATGAAAAGTAGAGGTTCCAGAACCGATCCTTGTGGGACACCGCTAGTCACGACCCTCTAATCCGTATGTACTCCCTCCAGCACGACCCTCTGCTTTCTGCAGTCAAGCCAATTCTGAATCCACCCGGCCAAACTTCCCTGGATCCCATGCCTTCTGACTTTCTGAATAAGCCTACTGTGTGGAACCTTTTCAAGTGCCTTACTGAAATCCATGTAGAGCACATCCACTGCACTACCCTCATCTATATGCTTGGTCACCTCCTCAAAAAACTCTGTCAGGCTTCTTAGACATGACCTGCCTTTCACAAAGCCATGCCGACCGTCCCTGATCAGATCATGATTCTCTAAATGCCCAAAGATCCTATGTCTAAGAATCTTTTCCAACAGCTTTCCCACCACAGACGTAAGGCTCACTGGTCTGGAATTACCCGGAATATCCCTACTTCCTTTTTTGAACAAGGGGACAACATTTGCCTCCCTCCAGTCCTCCGGTACCACTCCCGGGCACAACCAGGACATAAAGATCCTAGCCAGAGGCTCAGCAATCTCTTCCCTCGCCTCGTGGAGCAGCCCGGGGAATATTCCGTCAGGCCCCGTTGGCTTATACGTCCTAATGCATTTTAACAACGCCACATCTCCTCTCCCTTTATATCAACATGCTCCAGAACATCAACCTCATTCGTACTGTCCTCACTGTCATCAAATTCCCTCTCACTGGTGAATACTGAAGAGAAGAATTCATTGAGGACCTCGCTCACTTCCACAGCCCACAGGCACATCTTCCCACCTTTATCTCCAATTGGTACTAACTTCACTGCTGTCATCCTTTTGTTCTTCACATAATTGAAGAATGCCTAGGCATTTTCCTTTACCCTACTTGCCAAGGCCTTCTCGTGCCCCTTCTTGCTCTCCTTAGCCCCTTCTTAAGCTCCTTTCTTGCTAACGTATATTCCTCAATAGACCCATCTGATCCTTGCTTCCTAAACCTAACATGTATGCTGCCTTCTTCCACCTGACTAGAATCTCCACCTCCCTTGTCACCCATGGTTCCTTCACCCTACCATTCTTTATCTTCCTCACTGGGACAAATTTATCCCTAACATCCTGCAAGAAATCCCTAAACATCGACCACATGTCCATAGTACCTTTCCCTGCAAAATAATCACCCCAATTCATACCCGCAAGTTCTAGCCTTATAGCCTCATAATGTGCCCTTCCCCAATTAAAAATTTTCCTTCCTGTCCGATTCTATCCTTTTCCATGATAATGCTAAAGACCAGGGAGCGGTGGTCACTGCCCCCAGATGCTCACCCACTGAGAGATCTGTGACCTGACCCGGGTCATTACCTAATACTGGATCTAGTATGGCATTCCCCCTAGTCGGCCTGTCAACATACTGTGACAGGAATCCATCCTGGACACAGTTAACAAACACTGCCCTGTCTAAACCATAGGAACTAATCAGGTGCCAATCAATATTAGAGAAGTTAAAGTCACCCATGATAACAACCCTGTTATTTTCGCACCTTTCCAAAATCTGCCTTCCAACCTGCTCCTCGGTATCTCTGCTGCTACCAGGGGGCTATAGAATACCCCCAATAGAGTAACTGCTCCCTTCCTGTTCCTGACTTCCACCCATACTGACTCAAAAGAGGATCCTGCTACATTACCCACCCTTTCTGTAGCTGTAATAGTATCCCTGACCAGTAATGCCACCCCTTCTCCCCTTTCCCCCCTCTCTATCTGTTATAAAGCACTGAAATCCAGGAATATTGAGAATCCATTCCTGCCCTGGTGCCAGCCAAGTCTCTGTAATGGCCACTACATCATAATTCCATGTATGTATCCAAGCTCTCAGTTCATCACTTTTGTTCCTGAGGCTTCTTGCACTGAAATATGCGTAGTTTAGCCCTTCTACCTTACTACCTTTAGACCCTTTTTTCTGCTTCTCTTTCCTCAAAGCCTCTTTATATGTTAGATCTGGCTTTACTCCATGCACTATACTTGCAGTTCTCGCATGACCTTTATCCTCCTCCACCTCACTATCTGCTCTAACACTCTGGTTACCCTGCCCCTGCAAATCTAGTTTAAACCCCCTGGATCACCACTAGCAAACCTTCCCGCAAGGATGTTCATTCCCCCTCCAGTGCAGGTGCAGTCCGATTTGATGGAGGCAGGCGCCGAGATCGACTGAGGATCGGTGAATATGAATTTTGGGAAGAGTTGAGCTCCAACTTCTCCACATTTGACTGTTTAATTATAATGGGTCCTTTTTGTTTTTTTTATCGCTTTACTAATCCTTCTGTTAAGAATCATAAATATAACTCCTTTAATTGTGCACAGTGTGCTGTCTGTTATTTCTTGGCACTGAATTGTGACAGAGTAGCAAATTACACAGCATCCACACAATCCGGGATTTGGGGTGGGAGAGCCGTCTCAATTTCACAAGTGAGGTGGGACTGGGGTGTGTATTCCTGAGACATGCACAACCAAGGAAACTGGAGGTGGATTTCATCAGCTTGATGAGACTACTGAGAAAAATGTACGAGATGCTTTTATTTTGGTGGCAGTGAATACAAAATAACGAAATCACATTTACAAGTGAGTATTTACCTGCTGTGCAGAGCCACTGCCTCTTGCCTCTCGCTCTAGGCTCAAAGCTGAGCTCAGGTGCTGATCGGAGTTTGACAATTTCCCCTATGACTGCATGTGCTTATTGTGGATGCTCGATTTTCCACCCTGGTCCCAAAGTTTCATTGTTAGTAAGTTAATTGCACGGTAAATCCCCACCATGTGTAGGTGAATGGTATAGTATATTGGAAATGGGGAGAATAAAAATGAAATTAAGACAGGATGATTGTGAATTGGAGCAGAGCAGGGGCTTGATGGGGCAAAGAACTGTTCCAGTGTTTCCTGACTTTGATTTGTTAAAAAGATCTGAGTTTTAATAGACTTTGGAAAGATTACAGAATAAATTTATCAGGGATGATGAACTTTACCTCAGAGCAGAGGTGGAAGAAATGGTGAGATTATTTTCGAAAAGGCTGGAAAGGTTAAGGAGAGAACAGCCACTCAGATTTGAGAATCGGTTTCTGGTTTTGCTCTTTCATCATTATTGGATATCTCTGCACCTTTAATCTTTCTGGTAAGGGTGGCGTAAGAATGAAAGGGAAAATGATGGAATTATTCCATGAATGAAGAATTGTTCAGATCTGGAAAAGTAGAACTTGAATTATTCCATTTTGGCCCGCTGTCTCCTTCAGACAAGATGAGGCTAAACAGTTTGGAGGAGCAAGACTTCATATTCCATTTGGGTAGTCTCCAACCTGATGGCATGAAATCAACTTCTCTCACTATTTCCCCCTCCTCGCCTCTCTTCATCACTATCTGTTGTCGCTAATGCTAGTTACCGCCTCACATCTTCCCATCCCTCATGCTTCATGGCTTACCCATTCCATTCCCATTGTTCCACACCTCTTTCACTCTATTCCATGGTGTGCAGCCACCTCCTGTCAAGTTTCTTCTTCAGACCTTTATTTTTTCCATCTATCATCTCAAAGATCCTCGTATAATTTATTTTGTCCACACACCCACGTTCAAACTCACTTGGACTCACCTATCACCAGCCAGCTGGTACTCCTCCCCATTTCGCTGATTCTGGCTTCTACCGCCACCCCTCCCCACCTCCCTTTCTCACCTCGATGAAGGATCTCACTGCAAAACGTCCAGTATTTATTCACTTCCACAGACGTTGCCTGGCTTGTCGAGGTGCTCCATTCTAATATGTATGTTGCTCAAGATTTCCACCCGTAGAATCTCCTGTGTCTGTGTTACTCTAAGATTATTAGTTTCCCAGAAGCTACCAGTATTTTTCAACCATTTTGATGTAATTACATTTCTTCTGTTAGGTTACTTTACCAAATTTTCTCTGACACATTTCAGGGGTTTGCTGTGTTGATGAATTTGATGAAATGGGAAACCAGTATCAGGCCTTACTGGAAGGCACGGAGCAACAAAGTATGAGTTCAAAATTCAAAGTAAATGAAATTATCAAAGTATGCGTACATCACCGTGTACAACCCTGAGATTCAATTTCTTGTGACCCTACTCAAGACCGCTTTGCCGAGCACTTCTGCTCTATCCGTGAGAAAAAGTGGGGTCTTCCAGTGGCCACATTTTAATTCCACTTCGCATTCCGATTCTGATATGTCCATCCATGGCCTCCTCCACTGTCATGATGAGGCCACACTGAGGATAGAGGTACATGACCTTATACTTCGTTTCAGTTGCCTCCCACCTGATGACATGAATGTCGATTTCTCAAAGTTTCAATACTGTACCCCACCCCACCCTACCCCTTCACCATTTCCCATCCCCTTTTCCCCTCTCACCGTATCTCCTTGCCTGCCCATTGCTACACTCTGGTGCCCCTCCACCCTATTCTTTCTTCCATGCCCTTCTGTTTCTTTCACCAATCAACTTCCCAGCTCCAGACGTCATCCCTTCACCTCCTGGTTTCACCTACCACCTTGTGTTTCTCTCTACCCTCCTCCCACCTTTTAAGTCTACTCCTCAGCTTCTTTCTCCAGTCCTACTGAAAGGTTTCAGCCCGAATCGCCAACCGTACTCTTTTCCCCGATCCTGCCTGTCCTGCTGAGTTCCTCTAGCATTTTCTGTGTGTTGCTCGGTTTCCAGTATCTGCAGATTTTCTCTTGTTTATCATTTGTTCTGGGATTAATTCAATGATATTAGTTATCCCCTCACGTTCGAGAGCCTGATGATTGAGGGGTACGGACTGTTCTTGAAGCTGGTGAGGCTCTTGTACCTTCTCCCTGATGGTAGAGTTGAGAAGAGATCCCGAACTGGGTGGTGGGGATCTCTGAAGACAGAGATGAGCTTCCCGACAAAACTTCTGATGATCCCCTGAGGACCAATAGGTTGCTGCACTGATCAGCCAGATTCTCAATCTCCCCACAAAATTCTGATTTGTCACCTTTTTTGATTTGGCCCATGGCACTTCAATGTGGCATTTGAGCTGTGCTTAGCCGCACAGTCATGAGCGTAAAGTGCGTAGAGCAAGGGGAGAA
The DNA here is from genome assembly GCF_030028105.1 of Mobula birostris. Classification (NCBI taxonomy): domain Eukaryota; kingdom Metazoa; phylum Chordata; class Chondrichthyes; order Myliobatiformes; family Myliobatidae; genus Mobula; species Mobula birostris. Next base: position 99,374,612 of record NC_092377.1, read on the forward strand.
GCATGTGGCCCTTTGGTGCACATGTGCTGATGGATATTATGGAGGAGATGTTATTGACAATCGAACTCACTGCGGTCTACAACTCCAACCAAAGTTGGAATTGTGTGCAATTTGCCAGCCAGACCTTCAATTCTTGCAGCTGTGAGTTCAATTGGAGGTAACTACGGTAAAACTAAAACAGTGCCTGAGAACGCAAAGTAAATTCTGCTTGTGTTTCAGGGAACCCTTCCATCAATCAATATTATATATCTATCATATAGTAGTTGTATTTCCCCTTGTAATCTCTTTATAACTTCCCCTTAAGTCTTATTAATTAGCCAGAGGAAACTAAATTATTTTCATGAAGCACTTTGCCATCTAGCAATGTTAAAAATAATAGAAATAGCTCTGTGGGTGTGAGAGCTCGGGAAGTCAGTAGGATTGTTTTCTTTTCATCTGTGATGGGAGGGAATGATTTGGTCTCAGTGAGAAAGGGAGGAACTGGTTTTCTACTGGGTAGTCAAATATTGGTGTCTACATTTTGTTTCAGTGAACCTAGATGTAAGAATTTTTACAGCTTTGTCCTGAATGTCATTATTTCAAATTTGATCAAGTATAGAGCAGTTTTTCACAATTAGTACATTTGTACCTTTCACCAGGTATGAGGATAAGATATCGGAGATTCACAATGGAGTTTCATGATGTGCTTTGGAGACCGGTGCTCAGGTTGACAACGGAGGAATATGCTCTAAGCTATTTGCCGTGAAGACAGTAAATTTTCCATGAGCTCTGGACGAATTTCACGTAGTTAGAAACTGCAGCCAATGCAAATTTAGTAATTAGAGATAGAAGTAATTGAATACTGGCCCGTAAAACTAGCATCGTATACAAATTCAATTTTTGTGGCTGTTATGATTGTCCATAGAAGTATTTCTCTGTATTTGAAACAAGTATCAGAAGTTTTTTTGGAGAATTTAGTACACATGTCTATAAACGAATTAATTCCCTGTCAGCTGCAATAAATGTGCTGTAGTATACCATTAGTGCACTTTACTGTGGCACCAGAACTGAATTTCAGAAACTGAATAATCCTCTGACCCCACTTGTACACTTACAATCAGTGGCCACTTTTATGTCCCCTATACACTTCCTTTTAATGCAAATGTCCAATCAGCCAATCATGCAGCAGCAGCTCAATACATAAAAGCATGCAAACATGTTGAAGAGGTTCAGTAGTTGTTCAGACCAAACATTAGAATGGGGACAAAATGTGATCAAAGTAACTTTTTCTGTGCGACGATTGTTGGTGCCAGATGGGGTCAATTGAATATCTCAGAAACTGCTGATCTCCTGGGATATTCACACAAAACAGTCCCAAGAGTTCACAGAGAATGAGGCAAAAAGAAAGTTAAACTTCCAGTGAGTGGCAGTTCTGTGGGTGAAACACTTTGTCAATGAGAGAATTCAGAGGGGATCGGCCAGACTGGTTCAAGTTGACAGGAATGGTTACTTCAAGATGTCTCGAAAAACAGGGAGGGAGGCAAAATAGGTGAGGGCAGGGCACTGTTGATCAGGGATCGTGTCATAGATGCAGAAAAGGAGGAAGTCATGGAGGGATTGTCTACGGAGTCTCTGTGGGTGGAAATTAGGAACAGGAAGAGGTCAATAACTGTACTGGGTGTTTTTTATGGACCACCCAATAGGAACAGGGACATCGAGGATCAGACAGGAAGACAGATTCTGCAAAGGTGTAATAATAACAGGATTGTTGTGGTGGGAGATTTTAATTTTCTAAATATAGATTGGCACGTCCCTAGAGCGAGGGGATTAGATGGGGTGGAGTTTGTTAGGTGTGTTCTGGAAGGTTTCTTGACACAATATATAGAGAAGCCTACAAGAGCAGAGGTGGTATTGGGAAATGAACCTGGTCAGGTGTCAGATCTCTCAGTGGGAGAGCATTTTGGAGATAGTGGTCACAATTATATCTGGTTTACCATAGCTTTGGAGAGTGATAGGAACAGACAGATTAGGAAAGCGTTTAATTGGACTAAGGGGAAATATGAGGCTAACAGGCAGGAACTTGGAAGCATAAATCGGAAACAGATGTTCTCAGGGAAACACACAGAAGAAATGTGGCAAATGTTTAGGGGATATTTGCATGGAGTTCTGCATAGGTACGTTCCATAGAGACAGGGAAAGAATGGTAGGGTACATGAACCGTGGTGTACAAAGGCTGTTGTAAATCTAGTCAAGAAGAAAACGAGTTTACAAAAGATTCAAGAAACTAGGTAACGATAGAGATCTAGAAGATGATAAGGCTAGCAGGAAGCAGTTTAAAATGAAATTAGAGCCAGAAGGGGCCATGAAAAGGCCTTGGTGGACAGGATTAAGGAAAACCCCAAGGCATCCCACAAGTATGTGAAGAGCAAGAAGATAACACGTGAGAGAATATGACCAATCAAATGTGAGAGTGGAAAAGTGTGGATACGACAGGGTCCTTAAAGAGACTCCTGGATAGGTAGATGGAACTTAGAAAAATAGAGGGCTATTGGTAATTTCTAAAGTAAGGACATGTTCAGCACAGCTTTGTGGGCCGAAAGGCCTGTATAGGGCTGTAGGTTTTCTATAAAATTTGTCACTATTTAAAATTCTCCACCCTCTGCAGCTGTAAGTTGTCAAAAGCTAGCCCTCCCAGAATTTAATTTGTGACATCTTGTCTCATACTATTCATTCACCTTGCTGAAGTTTCTGAACAACTGCTTACAGATTTGAAAGAAATTACGTTTCTTAAGGACTATGGTGAAGGCCGAAGTTACTGCATTTTTCTCCAGGATTTTTGTGTGTTGTCAGGTTTATTGTCATATGCAGAAGCATGGTAAAGTACAGATACAATGTCAAACTTGTAGCCGAATTACAGGCAGAAATATACATTCAGAGAACACACAGAATATAATTTGTGTAGGAATTATACAAGACAGTGAAGGAAAATACCATGCAAAACACAATGATAAACAAGAGATGGTCCATTGTGTTCATTTGCTGGGGTAGAATGAGGGTTGTGTAGGTCGGTTGAAGAAAGAGGTGGTTGCAGGAAAGTCGGTGTTCCTGATCCTGAGGTGTAGTGGCAGCCTTGGCAGTCCAGAGTGCAGGTTCAGAGGGCAAGTCTAATGGGCAAGGTCCCCTTGAGGCTCCCTCCAGTGCACCATGAACCACAATGTCCTCAACTGTATTAGTGCAGTTTCTGGCTTCTTCTTGTGAAGTGCCTTGTGATATTTCTATTAGATTACATCAGTGATATGGTTGTTGTTGGGGGCATTAATTGGCACTAAAATCTTGCATGGGGAAGTGAAAAGAAACAGAAATCTACAAATAGTCTCCATAATATCACAAAGATGTCGTGGTCCATGTAGGCACCAATGACGTGGGTAGGAAATACGAGGAGGTCCTGAAAGGTGAGTTTAGGGAGTTCGGCACCAAGTTAAAGGACAAGACCTCCAGGATAGCAATCTCAGGATTTCTACCAGTGCCACGTGCAGGTGGGTTGAAAATAGTAAGATAGTGCAGATCAACGCGTGGCTGAAGACACATTGCTGGAAGGAGGGCATCAGATTTATAGATAATTGGGCAGTTTTCCAGGGAAGGTGGGACCTGTACCCATGGGACAGTTTATATCTGAACTGGAGGGAGACAAATATTCTTGCAGCTAAGTTTGCTAGAGAGGCTCCAGTAGATTTAAACTAGATAAAATGGGGGAGGGGATCCAGAGTGTAGGAACAGATGTAGGGGAGAAGGAAGAAAAAGAAAATAGTAAAGTTGTTTGCACCATTAGAGATAAACAGAGAGTAAGAGGTGGAAAATTTCTTCAATGCATTTATTTTAATGCTCGGAGCATTATAAGAAAGGTGGATGAGTTTAAAGCCTAGATTGATACCTGGAAGTATGATGTGGTAGCTATTAGTGAAACATGGTTATAGGAGGAGTGTGACTGGCAAATAAATATTCCTGGATTTAATTGCCTCAGGTGTGATAGAATCGGAGGGACAAGAGCGGGAGGTGTTGTATTGCTTGTCAGAGAAAATACTACAGCCGTGCTCTGGCAGGATAGATTAGAGGGCTCATTTAGGGAGGCTATTTGCATGGAATTGTGGAATGGGAAAGGTGTAGTAACATTTATGGGGGTGTATTGTAGACCACCAAATGGGGAGCGAGAATTGGAGGAGCAAATTTGAAAAGGAGATAGCAGATATTTGTTGTAAGCACAAGGTTGTGATTGTGGGAGATTTTTATTTTCCACACATAGACTGAGAAGCCCATACTGTAAAAGGGCTGGATGGTTTGGAGTTTGTAAAATGTGTGCAAGATTGTTTTTTGCAGCAATACATAGAGCAACCAACTAGACCAGAGGCAGTGTTGGATCTCCTGTTAGGGAATGAGATAGGTCAGGATGGAGGTTTGTGTTGGGGAGCATTTCGGGTCCAGTGATCACAATGATATTAGTTTCAATATAATTATGGAGAAGGATAGGTCTGGAGCCAAGGTTGAGATTTTTGATTGGAGAAATGCTAACTTTAAGGGGATGTGAAAGGGTTCAGAAGGAGTGGATTGGGACAATTTGTTTTATGGGAAGAATGTAATAGAGAAATGGAGGTCATTTAAAGGTGAAATTTTGAGGGTACAGAATCTTTATGTTCCTGTTAGGTTGATAGGAAAGGTTAAAAGTTTGAGAGAGCCATGGTTTTCGAGGGATATTGGGAATTTGGTTTGGAAAAAGAGAGATATCTACAATAACTATAGGTAGCATGGAGTAAATGAGTTGTTCGAGGAATATAAAGAATGTAAAAAAAATCATAAGAAAGAAATTAAAAGACTAAAAGAAGATATGAGGTTGCTTTGGAAAGTAAGGTGAAAATAAATCCCAAGGGTTTCTACAGTTATATTAATAGCAAAAGGATAGTGAGGGTTAAAATTGGTCCCTTAGAGAATCAGAGTGGACAGCTATGTGTGGAGCCAAAAGAGATGGGGGGAAATTCTGAATAATGTCTTTTCTTCGGTGTTCACGAAGGAGACGGATATTGAATTGTCTAAGATAGGGGAAACAGGTAGGGCGGTTATGGAAACTATGATGATTAATGAAGATGAATATAAAAGTGGATAAGTCTCTGGGTCCTGACAGGATATTCCCTCGGATCTTGAGGGAAGTTAGTGTGGAAATAGCAGGAGCTCTGACAGAAATATTTCAAATGTCATTAGAAACGGGGATGGTGCCAGTGGATTGGCATATAGCTGATGTTGTTCCATTGTTTAAAAAGGGCTCTAAGAGTAAATCTAGCAATTATCAGCTTGTGAGTTTGACATCAGTGGTGAGTAAATTGATGAAAAGTATTCTTAGAGATGGTTGTGACTCCAAACAAAGCTATCGGACGATTGATGCTCATGAGAGATATAAGAGAGACAATGGAGAAACATGCAAAATGCTAATTAGAGAGAAGAGAGGGATTAACAGAAAGAAACACAATTCAGAATATTGACAGACTGGTTACTTTGAACCTGAACTGTTTGAAGTTTGATGGACAGGTGATACCCCAGCAGGGGGATAAAAAGAGCAGGTTCGCTAAGGCACAGGACACACCACGACACCACGAGACAACGAGACCCTGGAAAGAGCGGTGTGCCCCCACAAGTGGTGGGAGTTTGGAGGTCCAGTTCACAGGAACCAACCAGAGGGTCACTGGGTGTAAAGGTACGATCAGTGGGAACCTGGGGTGTGTGTTGCCCTTGCCTGGGTGCCGGGTTCACCGCGGATGAATGATCGTATCCAGAAAGGAGGGGCCACAGTCGGTGACCACAGTGGGATAGAAGACATAAAAGGGTCAGCACGAAACCAACTGTGACGACATCAAAGGTCTGCCTGATCCAAATTGCACATATCTATCTCCCCCTCTCCCCCTCGGTACCACAACAGCGATTACTGTGATCTGCACTAAACTGAACTGCGTCACTTAAGACTGATCATTTTACCCCTAGACTGCAATAGAGCTTGGTTGATTCCTATTACCCTAGTTCTGTGTATATGTGTGTATTATCATTGCTAACCTGTCACATTTATATCCTTACGATTAGAGTACTGTATTACTTAGTTCTTTAATAAAACTTTATTTGTGCCTAGTAATCCAGACTCCAACGAGCGTTCCATTTCTGCTTGTTGGGCAACCCAGTTACGGGGTACGTAACATGATATATATAATTATCTGGAGAGACAGCGTCTGATTAGGAACAGTCAACATGGATTTGTGTGTGGAAAGTCATGTTTGACAAATCTTATTGAATTTTTTGAAGAGGTTACGAGGAAAGTTGACGAGGGTAAAGCGGTGGATGTTGTCTATATGGACTTCAGTAAGGCCTTTGACAAGGTTCCACACGGAAGGTTAGTTAGGAAGGTTCAATCGTTAGGTATTAATATTGAAGTAGTAAAATGGATTCAGCAGTGGCTGGATGGGAGATGCTAGAGAGTAGTGATGGATAACTGTTTGTCAGATTGGAGGCTGGTGACTAGTGGTGTGCCTCAGGGATCTGTACTGGGTCCAATGTTGTTTGTCATATACATTAATGATCTGGATGATGGGTGGTAAATTGGATGAGTAAGTATGCAGATGACACTAAGATAGGTGGAGTTGTGGATAATGAAGTAGATTTTCAAAGCTTGCAGAGAGATTTAGGCCAGTTAGAAGAGTGGGCTGAAAGATGGCAGATGGAGTTTAATGCTGATAAATGTGAGGTGCTACATTTTGGTGGGACTAATCAAAATAGGATATACATGGTAAATAGTAGGGCATTGAAGAATACAGTAGAACAGTGGGATCTAGGAATAATGGTGCATAGTTCCCTGAAGGTGGAATCTCATGTGGATAGGGTGGTGAAGAAAGCTTTTGGTATGCTGCCCTTTATAAATCAGAGCATTGAGTATAGGAGTTGGGATGTAATGTTGAAATTGTACAAGGCATTGGTGAGGCCAAATTTGGAGTATTGTGTACAGTTTTGGTCACCGAATTATGGGAAAGATGTCAACAAAATAGAGAGTACAGAGAAAATTTACTAGAATGTTACCTGGGTTTCATCACCTAAGTTACGGAGAAAGGTTGAACAAGTTGGGTCTTGATTCTTTAGAACATGGAAGGTTGAGGGGGGACTTGATAGAGGTATTTAAAATTATGAGGGGGATAGATAGAGTTGACGTGGATAGGCTTTTTCCATTGAGAGTGGGGGAGATTCAAACAAGAGGACATCAGTTGACAGTTAAAGGGCAAAAGTTTAGGGATAACATGAGGGGGAACTTCTTTACTCAGAGAGTGATATCTGTGTGGAACGAGCTTCCAGCAGACGTGGTTGAGGCAGGTTCGATGTTGTCGTTTAAAGTTAAATTGGATAGATATATGGACAGGAAAGGAATGGAGGGTTATGGGCTGAGTGCAGGTCGGTGGGACTAGGTGAGAGTAAGAGTCCGGCACGGAATAGAAAGGCCAAGATGGCCTGTTTCCATGCTGTAATTGTTATATGGTTATATGGTTAGAGAAATTTGAGTTTGCAAACAGGGACTTATGTGAAAGCAGAGACAGAGAACAGGAGAAATTGAGCATTATGCAGACATTACCTTGCCATTTTTAAAGTGTATTGCTTAGTCTTTGTGTTTCCAAGGATACAAACCCTTTCAAATCGATGATGGAAATTTCATATTTAAACATATCAGAGTGGACCTGTATCCTGTCATTTGTGGCACTTACCGATCAGAAATATAAACCAAAGAATTTCGACCAGGAACATCTTGATCAAAGTATACAGAGTAAACTATGACTTTAAATTCAGTTGTGGAATGCAAAGTAAGCAACTTTCGGGTGCTGAGTGTCTCAAAGTCAAGAAATAAACTTTGATGTCAGTTTACTTGTCTCCTCAGCTGAGTTTTATCTGTGCTCATCCACAGGTAGCAGTGCACTGTGGAAGTCTGGGCTGTACATGGATTTTTTTTTTTGGGCAGATTAGTTCTTTTTTATAGGGGATTTTTTCCCTGTTTTTTTTGAAACTATATTTTTATATTTTATGTATATGCCTTTTATGTTGCTAATCTGTGTGATTTTGGGATGTCTCTAACCATGTGTTACCTGACTGTAAAGTCCAATAATAATTATTGATTAATATAATCCCAATTATGTACTTTTTGTAATCTGTTTGATATTTAAACTAATAAAAAGATAGAAAAAGAAATTACCATTTTTACAAATCTACAAGACAAGGCTTCTGTTGGTCTTAGAAAAAATTTATCCTGAAATTGTAATCAATACAACAAATGATTCAAATACAAAAGAAATATAAATAATAACTAAGCAACAAATACTGAGCACACAGGCTGAAGAGCCCTTGAAAGTGAGTCCATTTGTGTGGGAACAGTTCGGTGTTGTGACGAGTAAAGTTATCTCCTCTGCTTCAAGAGCCCGATCGTTGAGGGGCAATAACTGCATCGGATCCTGGTAGCGTGAGTCCTGAGGCTCCTGTATCTGATGGCACCAGTGAGAAAGAGCATGTCCTGGGTGATGGCAATCTCCGACGATGGATGCCGCTTTTCTGCGACCATTCTCCTTGAAGATGTGCTCAAAGCCGCCCAGGTGAGTCCTGTAACCCTCCATACCTAACCCACTGTGTACTGATCCAAAATTTTACTATATGTTGTAATCAAATCAGAATCACCCACTTCTGCCAGCAGCTCATTGCACACTCTCACCGTTCTGGGTAAAAAAAAAAAAAAAAAAATTCCCTCAGAGACTGGAGAGAGTGTTCGATCATATTCCCCTTAAACATTAAACATTTCCCTTAACCCCTGACCTCTAGTGCTGGTCTCATACATTCTCAGGAAAAAACCCTGCTTGCATTTACCTTTGACTTTTCACAGCCAGCAGGTCACTCCAGAGAAGTGGAATCTTCTCCGTTGCAGACTGTCACTCTCAGAGGCCGGCTTACAGTCTTCCCCTGCTGACTCAGCTGTGGTCGTTCCTTCTTCCCTGGAGGTGCCTGGTTCCACTTTTTCTGCACCTTCCCCCGCAGACATGTCCAGCTCTGGCCTGGAGCTCTCAGCTTGGGCATCAGGGATAGCCAGCATCTGGCAGGAGGATAACAGACAATAATGATGAAAGGAACGGAACACCTCACTCCTCGTCGATTCTCGATACGAGGGCTTTCCCCGCTTGAGGTAGGGCTCAACAATCAATCTGGTTTCCCTCAGACCACAGAGTAGCTCTCCTCGCAGCTGTGGATCAGATGGACGGTGGACTTTTCGCAACTCTGGCGACGTACTGGATTGTGATTCTTCTTCGTTCTCGGAATTCGGCCGGACAGTAACTTTGCTTTCAACTGCAGGGTCGGATAGTGCAATCGCTCTCTTTACCAGCAGCGTCTGGTTAGACACGACGTCTCCCCTCACCAACAAGTTCCAACGACACTGACTCGCTTGAAACCAAATCTTATCTAACCCCCTCCTCGAACGGCAGGTCAGACGCCACAATGGACCCCTCCCCCAACTCAGGTCAGACGCAACAATGGACCCCTCCCCGAATGTCAGGTCAGATGAGAAAAGGCCCCCTGGGTCATGTGGGACAGTGGCTCAATATCCACCCCGCACCCACCCCGTGGGTCGGATTGGCCCTACCCTCTCTGTTCCTCTGAGAAAGAAAAATACTGTTATTTACAAAACTATGTCTGTTGGAACTTCGACATCACTACAATTCTACGACATAAACACTCGGGACAATAACACTAACTGACACAGACTAATTAAAATGTTCCCATCCTGATCTGGGATGCTATTTATCTCCTGTCCCGGAACACTTGCGGGGTTGCCGAGGTCACGGCGTGATTTTCCTCCAGGGTTACCCGGCCACCCACACACCCCGGATAATTCCCGGGCAGTCAGTCTCCAGGATCCGTTAGTTACGCTGGCCAGCCCCAAAGAGCAAGTTTACTGAGACACCCTCCTCCCTCCTTTCACCCCACAGAACTGCATGAGCAAATATGAAAAGGGTCAGTCTAAAATGCGAGCAAACGACGAGGAGCAGCCCTTCAGAAATGTAAATTGGAACTGCAGTCTCGCACTCTCCATGTACACGTGGTAGGTACATGGTCTCTTCTGATCCGCAGAAGCAATGATGTGCAAGCTTATGAACTTATTGCAGGACACAGCACAGCAGAGCCAACCCAGGTCCAAGTAAATTCCTGCACATTACTGCAGTTTACATTCTGCAGTTATTCCTCCCAACAAATTGCGTAGTTCATTATAAATTGTCACAATGGGGTGCTGGGAACGGCCACAAATGCAAGACACAGACACTGAAGTACACGGAACTGGACTCGACTAGAGTAGAGACGTGACAGGATTCAGACCAGGAGCAGGGACAAGAACACGGACTAGGGCTAGGGAAAGTGGGACCAGGACTAGAAGCCATGGACTAGGAGGCAAGGCTACGACTCCGAGCCCAAGACTGGACAAGGACCCCAGTACCTGGAACTTGCCTCAGGCTCAGACCCCAGAACGAAGCAAGGACATGACATGGCTTCAGGCTGGCAACTTGGGTCTTGAGCTTGGCTCGGGATCTTCAAGTCTGGGTTCTTGGAGCTTGGCTGCAGGATCCTCGAGGCTTGGGTCGTTGGAGCTCAGAGACAGACTGGGAACCGAACATCAATTATAGCCAGGACTTATCCTTCAACAAGCCAGGACTCAACTTCATCTCCACACCAAGGTGGGACAGGTCCCTCCATCAGGGAACAGCAGAACGGCTGGAATTACCCAACAGAAGCAAGGACAAGACAAGACAGAGCCCCCACAGGGCAATTGCAAATCAGCCTGACTTATCCCTTGGAGGCGAGGACAAGACGAGACAGGATCCTCCACAGGAAAATGGCAGAACGGCCGGACTTAGCCCACGGAGGTGAGGACGAGTCAAGACAGATCCCCCACAGGGCAACGGCAAAACAGCCTGGTTTACCCCAAGGAGGCGAGGACATGAATAGACAAACAACATGGTACAACAGACAGTTCCATCTCTGCTTTGGGGAAGCTCCGAGTCTCAGTTCAGCCAGCAACCTCAGCGGGCTACAGAAACAGCCAGATCCCTACCTAGCTCGGAATGGCTGGCAGCCACAGAGCTGGCCCAGGAAACAGCCGAATCCATACCACAAAGACTACTCCAACGAGTGGTAACAAGGCTTCATGAAGAGGTGGTCCTCCAACCAGGCCTAGAGATCACCAATGGTTTCAGTCACCTTCCATCAGCAGGTTGTTCCATTGGGAACTGACAAGGTAAACCAGCAGCCCACACTCAACCCCAAGACTACTTAAATTCCAAGCTCAAAGATGGGAATCAGGTGCCGATGATTAACTCAACCAAACGAGGGACAGTTGCAGCCAAGCTCAAGACCCAAGTCACCAGCCTGCAGCCAAGTCGTTATCCCATGTGCTTTCTTTACTCTCCTGTATTAGCCAGTTATCAGGCTATAAATTGAATTTACATAAGAGTGAACTTTTTCCCTTGAATACTGTAATTTGATATCAACTAATTCTAACCTTCCTTTTAAAATTATAAGAAACTAATTTACTTACCTATCTCTAACAATTATGAAAAATTATAAGTTCTTATTTAAAGAAAATTTTCTTACCCTATTCAATGATGTAAAATGGACACTATCAAATTGGTCACGTCCTTCATTATCATTGGTCGAATTAATTCTACTAAAATGAGTATTTTACTTAAATTTATATATCATTTTCAGGCATTACCTGTTTGTATCCCTAAATCTTTTTTTTGATTCTCTTGATTCTATTATATCATCCTATATATGGAAAAATAACCGTTCTAGACTAAACAAAATTCATCTTCTGAAAGCTAAAATGAATGGAAGGCTAGCTTTACCAAACTTTAGGTTTTATTATTGGGCAGTTAATATACGCAATCTTACATTTTGGTTATAACACATGAGTCATGAGGATTGTCCGATGTAGGTTTCTTTAGAAGCTAACTCTGTTAATAAAAGTTCTATTATTTCTCTTCTTGGATCATCACTTCCTTTATCCCTGAGTCAGTTAAGTGACAATTTGGCGGTTAAACATACCATGAGAATTTGGGTACAATTCCAAAAATAATTTGGCTGATTGATATTTTCTCTTTCAAGTTCCATTTTTTTCTAATTATTTTTTAAAATCTTCTATTATAGTTGTGGCTTTTAAGGAATGGGATAGACTAGGTATTAACTGCTTCCAGGACCTGTGTGTGGAGGGAAGTCTCCTTTCTTTTGAGCAACTGTCAGCTAAATATAGTTTACCCAAAACTCACTTTTTTCGATACCTACAAATACATAGAAAACATACATAGAAAATAGGTGCAGGAGTAGGCCATTCGGCTCTTCAAGCCTGCACCGCCATTTATTATGATCATGGCTGATCATCCAACTCAGAACCCCGCCCCAGCCTTCCCTCCATACCCCCTGATCCCCGTAGCCACAAGGGCCATATCTAACTCCCTCTTAAATATAGCCAATGAACTGGCCTCAACTATTTCCTGTGGCAGAGAATTCCACAGATTCACCACTCTCTGTGTGAAGAAGTTTTTCCTAATCTCGGTCCTAAAAGGCTTCCCCTCTATCCTCAAACTGTGGCCCCTCGTTCTGGACTTCCCCAACATCGGGAACAATCTTCCTGCATCTAGCCTGTCCAATCCCTTTAGGATCTTATACGTTTCAATCAGATCCCCCCTCAATCTTCTAAATTCCAACGAGTACAAGCCCAGTTCATCCAGTCTTTCTTCATATGAAAGTCCTGCCATCCCAGGAATCAATCTGGTGAACCTTCTTTGTACTCCCTCTATGGCAAGGATGTCTTTCCTCAGATTAGGGGACCAAAACTGCACACAATACTCCAGGTGTGGTCTCACCAAGGCCTTGTACAACTGCAGTAGTACCTCCCTGCTCCTGTACGCGAATCCTCTCGCTATAAATGCCAGCATACCATTCGCCTTTTTCACCGCCTGCTGTACCTGCATGCCCACTTTCAATGACTGGTGTATAATGACACCCAGGTCTCGTTGCACCTCCCCTTTTCCTAATCGGCCACCATTCAGATAATAATCTGTTTTCCTATTTTTGCCACCAAAGTGGATAACTTCACATTTATCCACATTAAATTGCATCTGCCATGAATTTGCCCACTCACCCAACCTATCCAAGTCACCCTGCATCCTCTTAGCATCCTCCTCACAGCTAACACTGCCACCCAGCTTCATGTCATCCGCAAACTTGGAGATGCTGCGTTTAATTCCCTCATCCAAGTCATTAATATATATCGTAAACAACTGGGGTCCCAGCACTGAGCCTTGCGGTACCCCACTAGTCACCGCCTGCCATTCTGAAAAGGTCCCGTTTATTCCCACTCTTTGCTTCCTGTCTGCTAACCAACTCTCCACCCACACTAATACCTTACCCGCAATACCATGTGCTTTAAGTTTGCACACTAATCTCCTGTGTGGGACCTTGTCAAAAGCCTTCTGAAAATCCAAATATACCACATCCACTGGTTCTCCCCTATCCACTCTACTAGTTACATCCTCAAAAAATTCTGAGATTTATCAGACATGATTTTCCTTTCACAAATCCATGCTGACTTTGTCCGATCATTTCACCGCTTTCCAAATGTGCTGTTATCACATCCTTGATAACTGACTCCAGCAGTTTCCCCACCACCGACGTTAGGCTAACCGGTCTATAATTCCCCGGTTTCTCTCTCCCTCCTTTTTTAAAAAGTGGAGTTACATTAGCCACCCTCCAATCCTCAGGAACTAGTCCAGAATCTAACGAGTTTTGAAATATTATCACTAATGCATCCACTATTTCTTGGGCTACTTCCTTAAGCACCCTGGAATGCAGACCATCTGGCCCTGGGGATTTATCTGCCTTCAATCCCTTCAATTTACCTAACACCACTTCCCTACTAACATGTATTTCGCTCAGTTCCTCCATCTCACTGGACCCTCTGTCCCCTACTATTTCTGGAAGATTATTTATGTCCTCCTTAGTGAAGACAGAACCAAAGTAATTATTCAATTGGTCTGCCACGTCCTTGCTCTCCATAATCAATTCACCTGTTTCTGTCTGCAGGGGACCTACATTTGTCTTTACCAGTCTTTTCCTTTTCACATATCTATAAAAGCTTTTACAGTCCGTTTTTATGTTTCCTGCCAGTTTTCTCTCATAATCTTTTTTCCCCTTCCTAATTAAGCCCTTTGTCCTCCTCTGCTGAACTCTGAATTTCTCCCAGTCCTCAGGTGATCCACTTTCTCTGGCTAATTTGTATGCTTCTCCTTTGGAATTGATACTATCCCTAATTTCTCTTGTCAGCCACGGGTGCACTACCTTCCTTGATTTATTCTTTTGCCAAACTGGGATGAACAATTGTAGTTCATCCATGCAACCTTTAAATGCTTGCCATTGCATATCCACCATCAATCCTTTAAGGGTCATTTGCCAGTCTATCTTAGCTAATTCACGTCTCATACCTTTAAAGTTACCCCTCTTTAAGTTCAGAACCTTTGTTTCTGAATTAACTGTCATTCTCCATCTTAATGAAGAATTCCACCATATTATGGTCACTCTTACCCAAGGGGCCTCTCACGACAAGATTGCTAATTAACCCTTCCTCATTGCTCAAAACCCAGTCCAGAATAGCCTGCTCTCTAGTTGGTTCCTCGACATGTTGGTTCAAAAAACCATCCCGCATACATTCCAAGAAATCCTCTTCCTCAGCACCTTTACCAATTTGGTTCACCCAATCTACATGTAAGATAAGAGACTTTTTAATGGTCTCAAATATGTACATTTCCTAAAAGTCCTGATAAGAATCTACCAGATGTAATTTTTATTTTGAAGCCTTTTTATAATGCATCTATATCTAATATTTATAATATATTGCTGGGAATGAGAAGTGTTCCTTTAGATAAAACTAAAAATCTTTGGGAACAAGCCTTACAGACTTCAATTTCAGATGAAGTTTAATGCTGATAAATGTGAGGTGCTACATTTTGGTAGGACTAATCAAAATATGACATACATGATAAATGGTAGGGGATTGAGAATACAGTAGAACAGAAGTATCTAGGAATAATGTTGCATAGTTCCCTGAAGGTGGAATCTCATGTGGATAGGGTGGTGAAGAAAGCTTTTGGTATGCTGCCCTTTATAAATCAGAGTATTGAGGATAGGAGTTGGGATGTAATGTTGAAATTGGACAAGGCATTGTTGAGGCCAAATTTGGACTGTTGTGTACAGTTTTAGTCACTGAATTACAGATAAGATGTCAACAAAATAGAGAGACATGTCCAGCTCTGGCCTGGAGCTCTCAGCTTGGGCATCAGGGATAGCCAGCATCTGGCAGGAGGAGGTGGTTGATTCCAACTCTATCATACAATTGGCAACCTCTTTCAGTGCCTCTTGGATAATGCTGGTTGCCATGGCATCTGCCCATGGAACCAGTCTCTCTGCTGTTGATTCCTGCACCTTGCCTCCTTTCTTGGACATCTTCCTGCTATGTAACAATTTCCTCAGAGGCACACGAGTGGCTGCTCACCAGGTTTTTCCTTCCCCTTGCCCGGGGCTCCTGACTTTCTACAATGATTTTTCAATTTGCCCCAGATCAGAGTCTTGCGAGGTGCTGGCCTTTGCATCATCCCAATGCTCTTCAATGGGACAAGTTCACTTCGAAATGCTGCATCTTTTCTTTGACCGTTGGTTGGAGTTGGACTTTTTTATCACCCTCTTTTTTGGGGACCGCAAACATATGAATGATAAACAGGCTGCTGAGCCCAGGCGGTGATGGCCTTCTTGCTTTCTCCAGCACCATCATCTTGCTGGAAGAAGAGAAGGACAAAGTTAACTAAGTTCTGCCTGTCAAATATAGATGCTACTTAACCAATTAACACCATTGAATAAGAACTTCGTCCCATTTCTGGTGGAAGCATCATTTCAAACAAAAGTCAAGGTTCATCATAAAAACACCCAGGATTAAAGTGCCTCCCAACTACTAAAACACTACATGATGCACTGCAAACTGTC
The DNA here is from genome assembly GCF_030028105.1 of Mobula birostris. NCBI lineage: Eukaryota > Metazoa > Chordata > Chondrichthyes > Myliobatiformes > Myliobatidae > Mobula > Mobula birostris. Next base: position 99,390,725 of record NC_092377.1, read on the forward strand.
AATTTCCCCCTGAATTGGTCAAGGTTTTAATTCTCCTTTAGTTTATCTGATGAGACCCCCACACATGAGTATGACCAATATGACAGTGCATCTGGCTGTGACATCCATCAATATTCAGAGATGGAAAAAGCTGGAGAGAGCAGTGGACTCAGCCGATACATCACTGACACACCCCTCTCCACCATCAGAGATTCCTACCAGGCTGAGCAGCACAAAGGACCAATCAGCCCAGTCATGCTTCGATTTATGTCCCTGTCTGATGTCAGCATTTGTCATCCACCCTGACTGGGTGTCAACTGATATCTGTTTGATTGTAGGAGATCTGTTATCCTTTGTACAGTCAGTGTCCAGTCCCACATTCAGTGTTGGGCTGGGACTGGTTAGACAAGGATAACAGATCTCCTTAAATCAAACAAGTATTAGCTGAAACCCTGATGGCTTACTACCATCAGGTCATTACATAGTTTTCTCACAATATCGATTATTTACAGTAACTTGCCCTGCACATCTGCTTTGAAATTAAACCATCTCACTTTATCAGCAAGCCTACCAACATTGAGGCATTTCGAAAGTGGGAGAAAGATTCCTTTCCTCTTCCATTCCACCTTTCCTGTTCTCTCTTTGCCTCTCAGAACCTTATAACTCAGCCCATTCCGCTCCACAGAAAGCGGCACACATTTGTCCAACCTCTCCCAACACCATATGCCCGCTAATCCAGGTTCATATACACACACACACACACACACACACACACACACACACACACACACACACACACACACACACACACACACACACACACACACATCTCTTCTTACGGACTCCCTTCTCCTGGCGCTCACCTTGCCCTCTGCCCCTTCTTTTGCGAGATGGTCCCTGGTCTCGGTTACCTCGCCAAAGTGAGCCTGCAATGTTTCCTCATCAAGGTGGGTCCGGACCCACCGGAGAGAATCAAGAACCGCTGTCTACTGTTCCCAGGTCGAGTCGAGAGCTCGCCACTACCTGGAGGCTCCAAGTCAAGTCCTGGCCCTTGCGGCATTTGAGCACGAAGTCAAATCCTGGGCTTGGCAGCTTGCCATTGCCCTGTGGGGAGTCATGTCTTGTCTTGTTTTGTCCTCGCCCCTGTGGGGTAAGTCAGGCTGTCTTGCCGTTGCCCCGTGGAGGGTCATGAGTCCTGGCCCTATGTCCTGTACGCAAGGAGGGGTCCCGACTCTGTGTATGTGTCCATGGTTCCATGTCCCTGCTCCCCGAGACCGAGGCTCTGTGTTCCCATGTTCCTCCCCTCCCTAGCTCATGTCATGGCCTTGCCTGGTTCTGGGATCTGAGCCTGAGGCAAGTCCCAGATATTGGGTCCTTGCCCATTCTCTGGCTTGGAGCCCATACCCTAGCCTCTTCATGTCTCCTCTAGTTCTGGGAGCTGATTCTGAGTCCTAGCCCAAACCCTTGGTCCCAGCCTAGTTGTAGTCCTGAGTCCTTGTCCAGTTCGCTATTTCCTGCTCCTGCCTTGCTCTCCTGGTATCGAACAATAAACTAAATCTAAGTAACCTCACAAGATGTGTCTTGCATTTGGGTTCACCCTTGCTCCCAATGCCCAGGTCTTTGTGACACTACTAGATGTAATTTTTAATTTGAAACCTTTTTATATGCATCTATATCTAATATTTCTAATGTATTGCTGGGAATGAGAAGTGTTCCTTTAGATAAAATTAAAAATCTTTGGGAACAAGCCTTACAGACTTCAATTTCTGAGGAAACTTGGAATGAAATTTTTTAATTGTTTAACACTTCATCGTTACATGCTCACCACTGTCTCCAACAGTTTAAAGTGGCCCACAGGGCCCACATGACCAAGGATAAGTTGTCTCGCTTTTATTTGGATATACCTCCTTATTGTGATAAATGTCATATTGGAGAAGCTTCACTCACTCCTATGTTTTGGACATGTCCGAGTCTTGAGAAATATTGGAGAGAAGTATTTCAAACATTCTAGGTACTTTTTAAAGTAAATTTTAAGCCTAATCTTTTGACCGCTTCATTTGGTATTGTTGGAGGAAATGATATTATTTTGGGGAAATCTGATTTGCTCGTTTTGGGTTTTATTTGGACTCTGAGGAAAGCTGTTTGTGATCATATCGAGACATCTAGTGGTGATGCTCAGTACTGCACCTCTGAGTAGGTCAAAGCTCTCTGTGGCCTTTGATATTGTGCATTTCATTTACGCCCTTTAAAACCCCTTTCAAAACTCAATGAGTGGCTTCAAGGAATTGGAGGAGTCATCAATCCGATTTCAGAGATTTAGTTCAATTTTATTATCATACTTGGTATCAATCAATGCCCTGTAAGGGGATCTGTCTTGGCTTGTCCTTGCCTCCGTGGGGTAGGTCAGTCCGTTCTGTCGTTGCCCTGTGGGTGACCTGTGTTGTCTAGTCTTTACTCCTGTTGGGTAAGTCCGGCTGTTCTGCCGTTACTCGACGGATGGACCTGTCCCTCCTTGGTGTGCAGATAAAGGTGAATCCTGGCTTGTCTAAGCATAAGTCCTGGCTCTATGTGTATGTACTATCCAGTCTCATGTTAGTGTCGTGTTAATGATGAGTCCCGGCTCTATGTTGATGTACAGCTCCCAGTCTGTCTCTAAGCTCCAGCCTGCAGACCCGAGACCCGAGAGATCTGTGACCCAACCTGGTTCGTTACCTTACCTAATACTGGATCTAGTAAGACGTTCCCCCTAGTCGGCCTGTCAACATATTATGACAGGGATCAGTCCTGGACACACTTAATGAACTCGGCCCTGTCTAAACCATTGGAACTAATCAGGTGCCAATCAATATCAGGGAAGTTAAAGTCTCCCATGATAACAACCCTGTTATTTTTGCACCTTTCCAAAATCTGCCTCCCAATCTGTTCATCAGTACCTCTGCTGCTACCAGGGGACCGATAGAATACTCCCAATAGAGTAACTGCTCCCTTCCTTTTCCTGACTTCCACCCATACTGACTCAAAAGAGGATCCTGCTACATTTCATACCCTTTCTATAGCTGTAATAGTATCCCTGACCAGTAATGCCACCCCTCCTCCCCTTCCCCCCCCCCCCATCCCTTTTAAAGCACTGAAATCCAGGAACATTGAGAATACATTCCTGCCCTGGTGCCAGCCAAGTCTCTGTAATGGCCACTACATCATAATTCCATGTATGTATCCAAGCCCTCAGCTCATCACCTTTGTTCCTGATGCTTCTTGCATTGAAATACGCATTTTAGCCCTTCTACCTTACTACCTTTACAGCCTTTTTTCTGCTTCTCTTTCCTCAAAGCCTCTTTATATGTTAGATCTGGCTTTACTCCATGCACTATAGTTGCAGTTCTCGCATGACCTTTATCCTCCTCCACCTCACTATCTGCTCTAACACTCTGGTTCCCCTCCCCGTGCAAATCTAGTTTAAACTCCCTGGAGCAGCACTAGCAAACCTTCCCGCAAGGATGTTAGTCCCCCTCCAGTGCAGGTGCAGCCCATCCCATTGGAACAGGTCCCACCTTCCCTGGAACAAAGCCCAATTGTCCAGAAACATGAAGCCCTCCCTCCTGCACCAACTCCTTAGCCACGTACTTAGCGGCATTATCTTCCTATTTCTAGCCTGACTAGCAGGTGGCACGGGTAGCAATCCTGAGATTGCAACCTTTGAGGTCCTGCCCTTCAACTTTGCACCTAACTCCCTAAACTCTCTTTGCAGGACCTCCTCCTTCTTCCTATCCACGTCACTGGTCCCTACATGGACCACGACATCTGGCTGCTCACCCTCCCTGTTGAGAATACTGAGAACTCGATACAGGATATCGCAGACCCTGGAACTTGGGAGGCGACAGACCATCCGGGTTTCTCGATTCCTCCCACAGAACCTCTTATCTGTCCCCCTAACTATGGAATCCCCTATCACTACTGCTCTCCTCTTTTTCCCTCCTTCACTTCAGAGCTGAGGGTCCAGTCTCGGTGCCAGAGACGCGACCACTGCAACTTGTCCCTGGTAGGCTGTCCACACCAACAGTATGCAAAACGTTATACTTATTATTGGTGGGAACAGCCACAGGGGTGCTCTACTCATTCTGTCTATTCCCCTTCCCTCTCCTGACAGTCACCCACCTACCTGTCTCCTGGCTTTTTATTTATTATTACAAGTTGAGTATCCTTTATCCAAAACCCGAAACTTTTTGAGCGTAGACATGACAAGGCGCAGGAAGGTTCCCAGGTGATGTGCACCACAGACGGTTCTGGAAATGATCTCACATATGTAACGAGCAGAAGTTAATGAAAACAATTTTTTTGAACTGCCTAATGAGCGAAGTAAGAAAATGGTATGTATTGAAAGAGCGGATTCATCCGCGTCTGACTGAACATGACACTTAACGGTACGCTGATGATGAAACAAGCTCAGATATGTCACGACAAATTTAAAACTGAAGGTAATTGTGAATATTCAGCAGGGTGGTTGCAGAAATCAAGAAAAGACATGGCGTTTGCTAATCTCAAAGCAGCTGAGAAATTGTTTGATATTTGCAAGGTCGTCGCTGATGAAAGTCTATTTATACTTAATTGGCACTTTGGTCTTTGACATGAGTGTTACGGCCTGGGAAAGGTCTCACTGCTAACGTAATGGTCTTTCTGTAGAAACAGTATTTGGGTTATAGAAGAGATAACAGGTGCTGTGGGATGTCAGCTGGGTCCTTTGTTCAACTGACACACATGAAAGTTGCTGGTGAATGCAGCAGGCCAGGCAGCTTCTCTAGGAAGAGGTACAGTCGACGTTTCAGGTCGAGACCCTTCGTCAGGACTAACTGAAGGAAGAGTTAGAAATTTGAAAGTGGGAGGGGGAGATCCAGAATGATCCTGCTCTACTGTAAAGATGAGAAAGTAGGATCTCCCAAAGGCCACACATTTTAATTCCACATCCCATTCCCATTCTGACATGTCTATCCACGGCCTCCTCTACTGTAAAGATGAAGCCACACTCTGGTTGGAGGAACAACACCTTATATTCCGTCTGGGTAGCCTCCAACCTGATGGCATGAACATTGACTTCTCTAACTTCCGCTAAGGCCCCACCTCCCCCTCGTACCCCATCTGTTATTTATTTATATACACACATTCTTTCTCTCGCTCTCCCTTTTCTCCCTCTGTCCCTCTGACTGTACCCCTTGCCCATCCTCTGGGTTTCCTCCCCACCCTTGTCTTTCTCCCTGGGCCTCCTGTCCCATGATCCTCTCATATCCCCTTTGCCAATCACCTGTCCAGCTCTTGGCTCCATCCCTCCCCCTCTGTCTTCTCCTATCATTTTGGATCTCCCCCTCCCCCTCCCACTTTCAATTCTCTTACTAACTCTTCCTTAAGTTAGTCCCGATGAAAGGTCTCCGCCTGAAACATCGACTGTACCTCTTCCTAGAGATGCTGCCTGGCCTGCTGTGTTCACCAGCAACTTTGATGTGTGTTGCTTGAATTTCCAGCACCTGCAAAATTGCAGAATTCCTGTTGTTTTGGTCTTTTGTTCAGTGGGAGATGAGGAGAGAAGACGCTGGAGAGAACCGGTCGTAGGATTCGGTTCCGAGGGGACCGTGATTCGATGAAGCCAGGTGCAGAGATCGACTGAGGATCAGTGAATATGAATTTTGGGAAGAGTTGAGCTCCAACTTGCCCACATTTGACTGTTTAATTATAATGGGCCCTTTTTGTTTTCTTTTCCTTTACTAATCCTTACGTTAACCATATAACCATATAACAATTACAACACGGAAACAGGCCACCTCGGTCCTTCTAGTCCGTGCCGAACTCTTACCCTATCCTATTCCCACCGACCTGCACTCAGCCCATAACCCTCCATTCCTTTCCTGTCCATATATCTATCCAATTTAACTTTAAAAGACAACAGAGAACCTGCCTCAACCACTTCTGCTGGAAGCTCATTCTACACAGCTACCACTCTGAGTAAAGAAGTTCCCCTCATGTTACCCCTAAACTTTTGCCCTTTAACTCTCAACTGATGTCCTCTTGTTTCAATCTTCCCCACTCTCAGTGGAAAAAGTCTAACCACGTCAACTCTATCAATCCCCCTCATAACTTTAAACACTTGTATCAAGTCACCCCTCAAGCTTCTACGCTCTAAAGAATAAAGACTTAACTTGTTCAACCTTTCTCTGTATCTTAGGAGATGAAACCCAGACAACATTTTAGTAAACCTCTTCTGTACTCTCTCAATTTTATTGACATCCTTCCTATAATTCGGTGACCAGAACTGTATCTAATACTCCAGATTTGGCCTTACCAATGCCTTATACAAATTCAACATTACATCCCAACTCCTGTACTCAATGCTCTGATTAAAAGAAAACCAAAAGCTTTCTTCACCACCCTATCCACATGAGATTCCATCTTCAGGGAACTATGCATCATTATTCCTAGATCCCTCTGTTCCAAAGCATTTTTTAATGCCTTACCATTTACCATGTATTTCCTATTTTGACTATTTCTACCAAAATGTAGCACCTCACATTTTTCAGCATTAAACTCCATCTGCCATCTTTCAGTCCACTCTTCTAACTGTCCTAAATCTCTCTGCAAGTTTTGAAAACCTACCTCATCATCCACAACACCACCTATATTCATATCATCTGCATACTTACTAATCCAATTTACCACCCCATCATCTAGATCTTTAATATATATTACAAACAACAGTGGACCCAGTACAGATCCTTGAGGCACACCGCTGCACACCACTACACACCATCCTCCATTCCGACTCAGTTATACACCACTACTCTCTGGGGTCTCCCATCTGGCCACTGCTGAATCCATTTTACTACTTCGATATTAATGCCTAATGATTGAACCTTCCTAACTAACCTTCCATGTGGATCCTTGTCAAAGGCCTTACTGAAGTCCATATAGACAACATCCACCGTTTTACCCTCGTCAACTTTCTTAGTAACCTCATCAAAAAATTCAATAAGACTTGTCAAACATGTCTTTCCACGCACAAATCCATGTTGACTGTTCCTAATCAGACCCTGTCTATCCAGAAAATTTTATATACCATCTCTAAGAATACTTTCCATCAATTTACCCACCACTGAAGTCAAACTCACAGGCCGATAATTGCCAGGTTTACTCTTAGAATCCTTTTTAAACAATGGAACCACATGAGCAATACGCCAATCCTCCGGCACCAGTCCCGTTTCTAATGACATTTGAAATATTTCTGTCAGAGCCCCTGTTATTTTTACATTAACTTCCCTCAAAGTCCCAGGGAATATCTTGTTTGGACCCGGAGACTTATCGACTTTTATATTCCTTAAAAGTGTCAGTACTTCCTCTTCTTTAATTGTCATACTTTCCATAACTACCCTACTTGTTTCCTTTACCTTACACAATTCAGTATCCTTCTCCTTAGTGAATACCGAAGAAAAGATATTGTTCAAAATCTCCCCCATCCCTTTGGGCTCCGCAAATAGCCATCCACTCTGATTCTCCAAAGGACCAATTTTATCCCTCACTATACTTTTGCCACTAACATAACTGTAGAAACCCTTTGGATTTATTTTCACCTTACTTGCCAAAGCAGCCACGTATCTTCTTTTAGCTTTTCTAATTTCTTTCTTAAGAGTCTTTTTACATTCTTTATATTCTTCAAGTGCCTCATTAACTCCAAGCTGCCTGTATTTACTGAAGATCTCTCTTTTTCTGAACCAAATTTCTAATATCGCTTGAAAACCATGGCTCTCTCAAACTTTTAACCTTTCCTTTCAACCTAACAGGAACATAAAGATTCTGAACCCTCAAAATTTCACCTTTAAATGACCTCCATTTCTCTGTTACTTCCTTCCCATAAAACAAAATTTCCCAATCCACTCCTCCTAAATCCTTTCACATCTCCTCAAAGTTAGCCTTTCTTCAATCGAAATCTCAATCCTAGGTTCAGTCCTATCCTTCTCCATAATTACACTGAAACTAATTGTATTGTGATCACTGGACCCGAAGTGCTCCCCAACAAATACCTCCGTCACCTGCCCTGTCTCATTCCCTAACAGGAGATCCAACACTGCTCCTTCTCTAGTTGGTACCTCTATGTATTGCTTCAAAAAACTATCCTGCACACATTTTACAAACTCCAGACCATCCAGCCCTTTTACAGAATGGGCTTCCCTGTCTTTGTGTGGAAAATTAAAATCTCCCACAATCACAACTTTGCGCTGACTACAAATATCTGCTATCTACTTACAAATTTGCTCCTTCAGTTCTCAGTCCCCATTAAGTGGTCTATAATACACCCCTATAAGCGTCACAACACCTTTCCTATTCCTCATTTCTACCCAAATAGCCTCCCTAGATGAGTCCACTAATCTATCCCGCCAGAGCACCGCTGTTATGTAACCTCTGACAAGCAATGCAACACCTTCCCCTCTTGCCCCTCCTATTCTATCACACCTGAAGCAACAAAATCCTGGAATATTTAGTTGCCAATCACACCCCTCCTGCAACCACGTTTCACAAATAGCTACAGCATCATATTTCCAGGTATCAATCTATGCTCTAAGCTCATCCACCCTTCTTACAATGCTCTAGCATTAAAATAGATGCATTTAAGAAACTCTCCACCTCCCAATCTCTGTTTATCCTTAATTGAGAAAACAACTTTGTTACCTTCTTCTTTTTCCCTTACATCAACCTCCCCTCTCCTAGTCTCCTTAATTTGATTCCCTCCCCCTAACCATTCTAGTTTAAAGTCACCTTAGTAGCCCTCGCAAATCTCCCCGCCAGGATATTGGTCCCCCTATGACTCAAGTGCAACCCGTCCCCTTTGTACAGGTCATGCCTGCGCCAATAGTGGTCCCAATGATCCAAACACCCAAATCCCTGCCCCTTACTCCAATCTCTCAGCCACGCATTTATCCTACATCTCATTGCATTCCTACTCTCACTGTCGCGTAGCACAGGCAGCAATCCCGAGATCACTACCTTTGTTGTCCTTTTTTTCAACTCCCTTCCTAACTCCCTAAATTCTTCCTTCAGGACCTCTCCCCTTTTCCAACCTATGTCATTAGTACCTATATGTACCACGACCTCTTGATCCCCTCCCTCCCACTTCAAGATCTCTTGGACGTGATCAGAAACATCACGGGCCCTGGCCGCAGGGAGGCAAACTACCATCCGGGTCTCCTGACTTCGTCCACAGAATCGTCTATCTGACCCCCTAACTATTGAGTCCCCTATTACTATTGCCCTCCTCTTCCGTTCCCTATCCTTCTTAGCTACAGGGCTGGGCTCTGTGCCAGAGGCACGGCCAGTGTTGCTTCCCCCAGGCATGTTGTCCCCCCGCAACAGTACTCAAACAGGAGTACTTATTGTCAAGCGGCACAGCCACAGTAACAGGGGTTCTCCCTATTACTTTATTCTTATTCCCCCTCCTAACCTTGACCAATTTGTCTGCCTCCCGTGGCTCCAGTGAGACCACCTGCCTGAAACTTCTCTCTATCAACTCGTTGATTTAAAAAAAAAAAAAAAAAAAAAAATTTTTTTTTTTTTTTTTTGCAGTAAAAGAGCTGACAGTGTGGCTGGGGTGAAAATAAATGATGTTAAGAGTTCAAGCAAATCTGCTGATAGAAAGGTTGTGAGTGGTGGTAAAAATCTTCTGAGGTGTATATATTTCAATGCTCGGAGTATTGCGGGGAAAGAGGATGAGTTGAGGGCGTGGATTGACACGTGGAATTATGACGTTATAGCAATTAGTGAAACTTGGCTATGGGAGGGGCAGGACTGGCAGCTTAATATTCCAGGGTTCCGATGTTTCAGATGTGATCGAGGCAGAGGAATGAAAGATGGGGGAGTAGCATTGCTTGTTAGGGAAAATATTACAGCAGTGCTCAGGCAGGACAGATTAGAGGGCTTGTCTACTGAGTCCTTATGGGTGGAGCTGAGAAACGGGAAAGGTATGGCCACATTAGTGGGATTGTATTACAGACCACCCAATAGTCAACGAGACTTGGAAGAGCAAATCTGCAGAGAGCTAGCAGGCAACTGCAGGAAACATAAAGTTGTGGTGGTAGGGGATTTTAATTTTCCATACATTGATTGGGTCTCCCATACTGTTAAGGGTCTAGATGGTTTAGAGTTTGTAAAATGTGTTCAGGAAGGTTTTCTAAATCAATATATAGAGGGACCAACTAGAGGGGATGCAATATTGGATCTCCTGTTAGGAAACGAGTTAGGACAAGTGACGGAAGTCTGTGTAGGGGAGCACTTTGGTTCCAGTGATTATAACACCATTAGTTTCAATTTGATCATGGACAAGGATAGATCTGGTCCTAGGGTTGAGGTTCTGAACTGGAAGAAGGCCAAATTTGAAGAAATGAGAAAGGATCTAAAAAGTGTGGATTTGGACAGGTTGTTCTCTGGCAAAAATGTGATTGGTAGGTGGGAAGCCTTCAAAGGGGAAATTTTGAGAGTGCAAAGTTTGTATGTTCCTGTCAGAATTAAAGGCAAATTGAATAGGAATAAGGAACCTTGGTTCTCAAGGGATATTGCAACTCTGATAAAGAAGAAGAGAGAGTTGTATGAAATGTATGGGAAACAGGGAGTAAATCAGGTGCTTGAGAAGTATAAGAAGTGCAAGAAAATTCTTCAGAAAGTAATCAGGAGGGCTAAAAGAAGACATGAGGTTGCCTTGGCGGTCAAAGTGAAGGATAATCCAAAGAGCTTTTACAGGAATATTAAGAGCAAAAGGATTGTAAGGGATAAAATTGGTCCTCTTGAAGATCAGAGTGGTCGGCTATGTGCAGAACCAAAGGAAATGGGGGAGATCTTAAATAGGTTTTTTGCACCTGTATTTACTAAGGAAACTGGCATGAAGTCTATGGAATTGAGCGAATCAAGTAGTGAGACCATGGAAACTGTACAGATTGAAAAGGAGGAGGTGCTTGCTGTCTTGAGGAAAATTAAAGTGGATAAATCCCCGGGACCTGACAGAATGTTCCCTCGGACCTTGAAGGAGACTAGTGTTGAAATTGCGGGGGCCCTGGCAGAAATATTTAAAATGTTGTTGTCTACGAGTGAGGTGCCAGAGGATTGGAGAGTGGCTCATGTTGTTCCGTTGTTTAAAAAAGGATTGAAAAGTAATCTGGGAAATTATAGACTGGTGAGTTTAATGTCGATAATAGGTAGGTTATTGGAGGGAGTATTAAGAGACAGAATCTACAAGCATTTGGATAGACAGGGACTTATTAGGGAGAGTCAACATTGCTTTGTGCGTGGTAGGTCATGTTTGACCAATCTATTGGAGTTTTTCGAGGAGGTTACCAGGAAAGTGGATGAAGGGAAGGCAGTGGATACTGTCTACATGTATTTCAGTAAGGCCTTTGACAAGGTCCCACATGGGAGGTTAGTTAGGAAAATTCAGTCGCTAGGTATACATGGAGAGGTGGTAAATTGGATCAGACATTGGCTCAATGGTAGAAGCCAAAGAGTGGAAGTAGAGAATTGCTTCTCTGAGTGGAGGCCTGTGACTAGTGGTGTGCCACAGGGATCAGTGCTGGGTCCATTGTTATTTGTCATCTATATCAATGATCTGGATGATAATATGGTAAATTGGATCAGCAAATTTACTGATGATACAAAGATTGGAGGTGTAGTAGACAGTGAGGAAGGTTTTCAGAGCCTGCAGAGGGACTTGGACCAGCTGGAAAAATGGGCTGAAAAATGGCAGATGGAGTTTAATACAGACAAGTGTGAGGTATTGCACGTTGGAAGGAGAAACCAAGGTAGAACATACAGGGTTAATGGTAAGGCACTGAGGAGTGCAGTAGAACAGAGGGATCTGGGAATACAGATACAAAATTCCCTAAAAGTGGCGTCACAAGTAGATAGGGTCGTAAAGGGAGCTTTTGGTACATTGGCCGTTATTAATCAAAGTATTGAGTATAAGAGCTGGAATGTTATGATGAGGTTGTATAAGGCATTGGTGAGACCGAATCTGGAGTATTGTCTTCAGTTTTGGTCACCAAATTACAGAAAGGATATAAATAAGGTTGAAAGAGTGACGAGAAGGTTTACAAGGATGTTGCCTGGACTTGAGAAACTCAGTTACAGAGAAAGGATGAATAGGTTAGGACTTTATTTCCTGGAGTGTAGAAGAATGAGGGGAGATTTGATAGAGGTATATAAAATTATGATGGGTATAGATAGAGTGAATGCAAGCAGGTTTTTTCCACTGAAGCAAGGGGAGAAAAAAACCAGAGGACATGGGTTAAGGGTGAGGGGGGAAAAGTTTAAAGGGAACATTAGGGGAGGCTTCTTCACACAGAGTGGTGGGAGTATGGAATGAGCTGCCAGATGAGGTGGTAAATGCAGGTTCTTTATTAACATTTAAGAGTAAATTGGACAGATACATGGATGGGAGGTGTATGGAGGGATATGATCCATGTGCAGGTCAGTTGGACTAGGCAGAAAATGGTTCGGCACAGCCAAGAAAGGCCAAAAGGCCTGTTTCTGTGCTGTAGTTCTATGGTTCTATAAAAATTACAACTTTATTGCACAATGTTAACATGCCAAATAATGAGGTAGTTTAATACAAAAACCTTCTGTTTCAGAAAATGCTTACCAAACTTTCCAAGAATTGCTGTACTGTAAAGCAACAGTGGTTCCAAAACAGGTCAGCACATGCCCACGTGACAACACCCAAAAATGGCATCTGAGTAAATTTTTACTTTACAGTATGACAATTTGATAACACTTCCATTTTAATATTTACAGTATGAATGCAGACTGACACAGTCTAGTCATCTTCCTATTAAGAATGTCAATTTTACAAGTTATACAAAACTTCATTTTGTCAGCCTTGACCCTTCTCGATGTGTAAAAACTGGATGTTGTAATGCTTGATCTAGCCGTATTCATTTTGAAGGTTCGTATCTCATCATCTTTTCAATCAAGTCAAAACGTTGCTGATGTTCAGAGATTTGGCAAGTCATATATTCCTTCAAAGGTTTGCAGTGCTTCCTAACATACCACCCAGCAGAACTGTGTGCATCCCAATCCAGCTGCTCATGATGAAATTATTTGGACTTCCTTGTTCAGATTCATAAATATAACTCCTTTAATCATACACGGTGTGCTGTCTGTTATTTCTTGGCACTGAGTTGTGACAGGGTAGCAAATTACACAGCATCCACACAATCCGGGATTTGGGGTGGGAGAGCTGTCTCAATTTCACAAGTTAGGTGGGACAGGGGTGTGTATTCCCAAGACATGCACAGCCAAGGAAACTGGAGGTGGGTTTCATCAGCTTGATGAGGCTACTGAGAGAAGTGTATGGGATGCTTTTATTTTGCTGACAGTGAATGCAAAATAAAGAAATCACATTTGCAAGTGACTATTTGTCTGCTGTGCAGAGCCACTGCCTCTTGCCTCTCGCTCTAGGCTCAAAGCTGAGCTCAGGTGCTGATTGCAGTTTGACAATTTCCCCTATGATTGCATGTGCTTGTTGTGGATGCTCGATTTTCCACCCTGGTCCCAAAGTTTCATTGTTAGTAGGTTAATTGCACGGTAAATCCCCACCATGTGTTGGTGAATGGTACAGTATATTGGAAATGGGGAGTATAAAAATGAAATTAGGACAGGATGATTGTGAATTGGAGCAGAGCAGGGGCTTGATGGGGCAAAGAACTTTTCCAGTATTTCCTGACTTTGATTTGTTAAAAAGATCTGAGTTTTAATAGGACTTTGGAAAGATTACAGAATAAATTTGTCAGGGGTGATGAACTTTATCTCAGAGCAGAGGTGGAAGAAATGGTGAGATTATTTTCAAAAAGGCTGGAAAGGTTGAGGAGAAAACAGCCACTCAGATTTGAGGATCTGTTTCTGGTTTTGCTCTTTCATCATTATTGGATATCTCTGCAACTTTAATCTTTCTGGTAAGGATTGCGTAAGAACGAAAGGGAAAATGAAGGAAATATTCCATGAATGAAGAATTGTTCAGATCTAGAAAAGTAGAACTTGAATTATTCCATTTTGGCCCGCTGTCTCCTTCAGACAAGATGAGGCTAAACACAGTTTGGAGGAACAAGACTTCATATTCCATTTGAGTAGTCTCCACCCTGATGGCATGAAATCAATTTCTCTCACTATTCCCCCTGCTCACCTCTCTCCAACACTATTTGTTGTCCGTAATGCTAGTTACCACCTCACCTCTTCCCATCCCTCATGCTTCATGGCTTACCCATTCCATTCCCATTGTTCCACACCTCTTTCACTCTGTTCCATGGTGTGCAGCCATCTCCTGTCAAGTTTCTTCTTCAGACCTTTTTTTTCCATCTATCACCTCAAAGATACTCACATAATTTATTTTGTCCGCACACCCATCTTCAAACTCACTTGGACTCAACTATCACCAGCCAGCTGGTACTCCTCCCCATTTCACTGATTCTAGCTTCTACCGCACCCCTCCCCCTCCCCCACCTCCCTTTCTCATCCCGAAGAAGGATCTCACTGCAAAACGTCCAGTATTTATTCACTTCCACAGATGTTGCCTGGCTTGTCGAGGTGCTCCATTCTAATATGTATGTTGCTCAAGATTTCCACCCACAGAATCTCTTGTGTCTGTGTTACTGTAGGATTATCAGTTTGCCCAAAGCTACCAGTATTCTTCAACTATTTTGCTGTAATTACATTTCTTCTGTTAGGTTACTTTACCAAATTTTCTCTGACATATTTCAGGGGTTTGCTGTGTTGATGAATTTGATGAAATGGGAAACCAGTATCAGGCCTTACTGAAAGGCATGGAGCAACAAAGTATGAGTTCAAAATTCAAAGTAAATGAAATTATCAAAGTACGCATACATCACCACGTACAACCCTGAGATTCAATTTCTTGTGAGCATACTCAAGACCGCTTCACCGAGCACTTCTGTTCTGTCCATGAGAAAAAATGTGGTCTCCCAGTGGCCACATTATAATTCCACTTCCCATTCCGATTCGGATAAGTCCATCCATGGCCTCCTCCACTGTCATGATGAGGCCACACTGAGGATAGAGGTACATGACCTTATATTTCGTTTCAGTTGCCTCCTACCTGATGGCATGAATGTCGATTTCTCAAAGTTTCAATAATGTATCCCACCCCACTCCTTCACCATTTCCCATCCCCTTTTCCCCTCTCACTGTATTGCCTTGCCTGCCCATTGCCGCCCTCTGGTGCCCCTCCACCCTATTCTTTCTTCCATGGCCTTCTGTTTCTTTCACCAATCAACTTCCCAGCTCCAGACTTCATCCCTTCACCTCCTGGTTTCACCTACCATCTTGTGTTTCTCTCTATCCTCCTCCCACCTTTTAAATCTACTCCTCAGCTTCTTTCTCCAGTCCTACTGAAAGGTTTCAGCCCAAAACGCCTACCGTACTCTTTTCCGAGACCCTGCCTGCCCTGCTGAGTTCCTCCAGCATTTTCTGTGTGTTGCTCGGTTTCCAGTATCTGCAGATTTTCTCTTGTTTATCATTTGTTCTGGGATTAATTCAATGATATTAGTTATCCCCTCATGTGCAAGAGCCTGATGGTTGAGGGGTACGGACTGTTCTTGAACCTGGTGAGGCTCTTGTACCTTCTCCCTGATGGTAGAGTTGAGAAGAGATCCTGACCCGGGTGGTGGGGATCTCTGAAGACAGAGATGAGCTTTCCGACAAAACCTCTGATCCTCCACTGAGGACCAATAGGTTGCTGCACTGCTCAGCCAGATTCTCAATCTCCCCATAAAATACTGATTTGTCACCATTTCTGATTTGGCCCATGGCACTTCAATGTGGCATTTGAGCTGTGCTTAGCCGCACAGTCATGAGCGTAAAGTGCGTAGAGCAAGGGGAGAAGCATGTGGCCCTTTGGTGCACATGTGCTGATGGATATTGTGGAGGAGATGTTATTGACAATCGAACTCACTGCGGTCTACAACTCCAGCCAAAGTTGGAATTGTGTGCAATTTGCCAGCCAGACCTTCAATTCTTGCAGCTGTGAGTTCAATCGGAGGCAACTACAGTAAAACTAAAAGAGTGTCTGAGAATTCAAAGTAAATTCTGCTTGTGTTACGGGGAACCATTCCATCAATCCATATTAGATATCTATCATATAGTAGTTGTATTTCCCCTTGTAATCTCTTTATAACTTCCCCTTAAGTCTTATTAATTAGCCAGAGGAAACTAAATTATTTTAGTGAAGCACTTTGCCATCTAGCAATGTTAAAAATAATAGAAATAGCTCTGTGGGTGTGAGAGCTCGGGAAGTCAGTAGGATTGTTTTCTTTTCATCTGTGATGGGAGGGAATGATTTGGTCTCAGTGAGAAAGGGAGGAACTGGTTTTCCATTGGGTAGTCAAATATTGGTCTCTTCATTTTGTTTCAGTGAACCCAGATGTACGAATTTTTACAGCTTTGTCCTGAATATCATTATTTCAAATTTGATCAAGTATAGAGAAGTTTTTCACAATTAGTACATTTGTACCTTTCACCAGGTATGAGGATAAGATATCGGAGATTCACAATGGAGTTTCATGATGTGTTTTGGAGACCGGTGCTCAGGTTGACAACAGAGGAATATGCTCTAAGCTATTTGCCGTGAAGACAGTAATTTTCCATGAGCTCTGGACGAATTTCACGTAGTTAGAAATGGGGGACAATGCAAATTTAGTAATTAGAGATAGAAGTAATTGAATACTGGTCCGTAAAACTAGCATCGTATACAAATTCAATTTTTGTGGCTATTATGATTGTCCATAGAAGTATTACTCTGTATTTGAAACAAGTATCAGAAGTTTTTTTGGAGAATTTAGTACACTTTTCTATAAACGAATTAATTCCCTGTCAGCTGCAATAAATGTGGAATAGAGTACCATTAGTACACTTTACTGTGGCACCAGAACTGAATTTCAGAAACTGAATAATCCTCTGAACCCACTTGTGCATTTACAGTCAGTGGCCACTTTTATGTCCCCTATACACTTACTTTTAATGCAAATATCCAATCAGCCAATCATGCAGCAGCAGCTCAATACATAAAAGCATGCAAACATGTTGAAGAGGTTCAGTAGTTGTGCAGACCAAACATTAGAATGGGGACAAAATGTGATCAGAGTAACTTTTTCTGTGGAATGATTGTTGGTGCCAGATGGGGTCAATTGAATATCTCAGAAACTGCTGATCTCCTGGGATATTCCTACAAAACAGTCCCAAGAGTTCACAGAGAATGAGGCGTAAAACACAGTTAAACTTCCAGTGAGTGGCAGTTCTGTGGGTGAAACACCTTGTTAATGAGAGAATTCAGAGGGGAACGGCCAGACTGGTTCAAGTTGACAGGAATGGTTACTTCAAGATGTTTCGAAAGGACAGGGAGGGAGGCAAAATAGGTGAGGGCATGGCACTGTTGATCAGGGATCGTGTCAGAGCTGCAGAAGAGGAGGAAGTCATGGAGGGATTGTCTACGGAGACTCTGTGGGTGGAAATTAGGAACAGGAAGAGGTCAATAACTGTACTGGGTGTTTTTTATAGACCACCCAATAGTAACAGGGACATTGAGGAGCAGAGAGGAAGACAGATTCTGCAAAGGTGTAATAATGACAGGGTTGTTGTGGTGGGAGATGTTAATTTTTGAAATATAGATTGGCACATCCCTGGAGCGAGGGGATTAGATGGGGTGGAGTTTGTTAGGTGTGTTCAGGAAGGTTTCTTGACACAATCTGTAGAGAAGCCTACAAGAGCAGAGGTGGTATTGGGAAATGAACCCGGTCAGGTGTCAGATCTCTCTGTGGGAGAGCATTTTGGAGATAGTTGTCACAATTATATTTGCACCATAGCTTTGGAGAAGGGTAGGAACAGACAAGTTAGGAAGGTGTTTAATCGGAGTAAGGGGAAATATGAGGCTATCAGGCAGGACCTTGGAAGCATAAATCAGAAACAGATGTTCTCAGGGAAACATACAGAAGAAATGTGGCAAATGTTTAGGGGATATTTGCATGGTGTTCTGCATAGGTACATTCCATAGAGACAGGAAAAGAATGGTAGGGTACATGAACCATGGTGTACAAAGGCTGTTGTAAATCTAGTCAAGATGAAAACAAGAGTTTACGAAAGGTTCAAGAAACTAAGTAACGATAGAGATCTAGAAGATGATAAGGCTAGCAGGAAGCAGTTTAGAAATGAAATTAGGAGAGCCAGAAGGGGCCATGAAAAGGCCTTGGTGGACAGGATTAAGGAAAACCACAAGGCATCCCACAAGTATGTCAAGAGCAAGAAGATAACACATGAGAGAATATGACCAATCAAGTGTGAGAGTGGAAAAGTGTGGATACGATAGGGTTTTTAAAGAGACTCCTGGATAGGTACATGGAACTCCGAAAAACAGAGGGCTATGGGTAATTTCTAAAGTAAGGACATGTTCAGCACAGCATTGTGGGCCGAAAGGCCGGTATTGTGCTGTAGGTTTTCTATAAAATTTGTCACTATTTAAATTTCTCCACCCTCTGCAGCTGCAAGTGGTCAAAAGCTAGCCCTCCCAGAATTTCATTTGTGACATCTTGTCTCATACTATTCATTCACCTTGCTAAAGTTTCCAAACAACTGCTTACAGATTGAAATAAATGAAGTTTCTTAAGGACTATGGTGAAGGCAGAAGTTACTGCATTTTTCACCTGGATTTATGTGTGTTGTCAGGTTTATTGTGATATGCACAAGCATGGTAAAGTACAGATACAATGTCAAACTAGTAGCAGAACTACAGGCAGAAATATACATTCAGAGAACACAGGATATAATTTGTGTAGGAATTATACAAGACAGTGAAGGAAAATACCATGCAAAACACAATGACAAACAAGAGATGGTCCATTGTGTTCATTTGCTGGGGTAGAATGAGGGTTGTGTGGGTCAGTTGAAGAAAGAGGTGGTTGCAGGAAAGTCGGTGTTCCTGATCCTGAGGTGTAGTGGCAGCCCTGGCAGTCCAGAGTGCAGGTTCAGAGGGCAAATCTAATGGGCAAGGTCCCCTTGAGGCTCCCTCCAGTGCACCATGAACCACAATGTCTTCAACTGTATTGGTGCAGTTTCTGGCTTCTTCTTGTGAAGTGCCTTGTGATATTTCTATTAGATTACATCAGTGATACGGTTGTTGTTGGGGGCATTAATTGGCACTAAAATCTTGCACGGGGAAGTGAAAAGAAACAGAAATCTACAAATAGTCTCCATAATATCACAAAGATGTCGGGGTCCATGTAGGCACCGATGACGTGGGTAGGAACTGTGACGAGGTCCTGAAAGGTGAGTTTAGGGAGTTCGGCGCCAAGTTAAAGGACAAGACCTCCAGGATAGCAATCTCAGGATTTCTACCAGTGCCACGTGCAGGCGGGTTGAAAATAGTAAGATAGTGCAGATCAACACATGGCTGAAGACACATTGCTGGAAGGAGGGCATCAGATTTATAGATAATTGGGCAGTTTTCCTGGGAAGGTGGGACCTGTACCGGCGGGACAGTTTACATCTGAACAGGAGGGGGACAAATATTCTTGCAGGTAGGTTTGCTAGAGAGGCTCCAGTGGATTTAACTGGATAAAAGTGGGGAGGGGATCCAGAGTGTAGGAACAGAAGTAGGGGAGAAGGAAGAAAAAGAAAATAGTAAAGTTGTTTGCACCATTAGAGATAAACAGAGAGTAAGAGGTGGAAAATTTCTTCAATGCATTTATTTTAATGCTAGGAGCATTATAAGAAAGGTGGATGAGTTTAAAGCATGGTTTGATACCTGGAAGTATGATGTGGTAGCTATCAGTGAAACATGGTGCAGGAGGGGTGTGATTGGCAACTAAATAGTCCTGGATGTAATTGCCTTAGGTGTGATAGAATCGGAGGGACAAGAGGGGGAGGTGTTGCATTGCTTGTTAGAGAAAATATTATAGCCGTGCTCTGGTAAGATAAATTAGAGGGCTCATTTAGGGAGGCTATTTAGGTGGAATTGAGGAATGGGAAAAGTTTAGTAACACTTATGGGGGTGCATTCTAGACCACCAAATGGGGAACGAGAATTGGAGGAGCAAATTTGTAAGGAGGTAGCAGATATTTGTTGTAAGCACAAGGTTGTGATTGTGGGAAATTTTTATTTTCCACACATAGACTGAGAAGCCCAGACTGTAAAAGGGCTGGATAGTTTGGATTTTGTAAAATGTGTGCAGGATAGTTTTTTGCAGCAATACATAGAGCTACCAACTAGACCAGAGGCAGTGTTGGATCTCCTGTTAGGGAATGAGATAGGTCAGGTGACGGAGGTTTGTGTTGGGGATCACTTCGGGTCCAGTGATCACAATGATATTAGTTTCAATATAGTTATCGAGAAGGATAGGTCTGAACCCAGTGTTGAGATTTTTGATGGGAGAAAGGTTAACTTTAAGGAGATGTGAGAGGATTTAGAAGGAGTGGATCGGGACAGTATGTTTTATGGGAAGAATGTAATAGAGAAATGGAGGTCATTTAAAGGCAAAATTTTGAGGGTACAGAATCTTTATGTTCCTGTTAGGTTGAAAGGAAAAGTTAAAAGTTTGAGAGAACCATGGTTTTCAAGGGACGTTGGGAATTTGGTTCGGAAAAAGAGAGATATCTACAATAACTATAGGCAGCATGGAGTAAATGAGTTGTTTGAGGAATATAAAGAATGTAAAAAAATCTTAAAGAAATTAAAAAGCTAAAAGAAGATGTGAGGTTGCTTTGGCAAGTAAGGTGAAAATAAATCCCATGGGCTTCTACAGTTATATTAATAGCAAAAGGATAGTGAGGGTTAAAATTGGTCCCTTAGAGAATCAGAGTGGACAGCTATGTGTGGAGCCAAAAGAGATGGGGGGAAATTCTGAATAATGTCTTTTCTTCGGTATTCACGAAGGAGAAGGATATTGAATTGTCTAAGATAAGGGAAACAGGTAGGACAGTTATAGAAACTATGATGATTAATGAAGATGAATATAAAAGTGGATAAGTCTCTGGGCCCTGATAGGATATTCCCTAGGATCTTGAGGGAACCTAGTGTGGAAATAGCAGGGGCTCTGACAGAAATATTTCAAATGTCATTAGAAACGGGGATGGTGCCAGTGGATTGGCATATTGCTCATGTTGTTCCGTTGTTTAAAAAGGGCTCTAAGAGTAAACCTAGCAATTATCGGCCTGTGAGTTTGACATCAGTGGTTGATAAATTGATGGAAAGTATTCTTAGAGATGGTTGTGACACCAAACAAAGCTATCGGACGATTGATGCTCATGAGAGAGATAAGAGAGACAATGGAGAAACATGCAAAATTCTAATTAGAGAGGAGAGGGATTAACGGAAAAGAAACACAATTCGGAATATTGACAGACTGGTTACTTTGAATCTGAACTGTTTGAAGTTTGATGGACAGGTGATACCCCAGCAGGGGGAATAAAAAGAGCAGGTTCGCTAAGGCACGGGACACACCACAACACCACAAGACCCTGGAAAGAGTGATGTGCCCCCACAAGTGGTGGGAGTTTGGAGGTCTGGTTCGCAGGAACTGACCAGAGGCTCACAGGGTGTAAAGGTACGATCAGTGGGAACCTGGGGGTGTGTGTGTGTATATGTGTGTGTGTGTGTGTATGTATATGTGTGTGTATGTATATATGTGTGTGTGTGTGTGTATATATATACACACACATATATATAATATCTGTCTCTCCCACAAAAGCGATTACTGCGAACTGCACTAAACTGAACTGAACTCTGCGTCACTTAAGACTGATCATTTTACCCCTAGACTGTGATGGAGCTTGGTTAATTCCTATTACCCTAGTTCTGTGTATATGTGTGTATTATCATTGCTAACCTGTCACATTTATATCCTTACGATTAGAGTACTGTATTACTTAGTTCTTTAATAAAACTTTATTTGGTCCTAGTAATCCAGACTCCAACGAGTGTTCCATTTCTGCTGGTTTGGCAACCCAGTTATGGAGTACGTAACATAAGTGGGAATCTCGTCCGGGATTTTGAACGCCAAATTTGGGACTGGGTAAAATTGATAGGGTTAAAATTCCCAAAAGAAAGAAAGGGCAAACAGCAGAAATGGAGATTGAGGTATTTCTAAAGGCGCCAACCTTGGAGGCATTAGAGGATGCCAGGAAATCAGAATTGGCGACTGTTGCCAAAAGGTTGAATCTTTTTAAGGGGAAGCCGACAATGAGGAGAGTAGAGATGCACAGAGCTATCATCGAGCATTATGTATCTAAAGGTGTGTTTCCCCAGTCGGAGCGGGAGGTGGTATTTATGAGCAAACCTGGTGGAGAAGCAGTGCAGCTGCAGATGGAAAAATTGAGACTCGAGCAGGAGTTCCGGGTAAAGCAGTTAGAATGGAGAAGGCCAATGTTGAGCGGTACTTTCTACATTTTGGAAAAGTTGCTGCAAGTCAGGACTGGCCTAGGGATAAGTGGGCTGTTTTGCTTCAGAGCGTACTTAAGGGGAAGGCTCAGCAAGCTTACTCGGCATTGTCCACCGAAGGTGCCCAGAGGTATGATGTGGTGAAAGAAGCTATACGCAGGATTTATGATTTAGTCCCGGAGGCATACCGGAAAAGGTTCCAGGATGTGAGGAAGCAGTGGGGCCACACGTACTTAGAGTTTGCCCGTGAGATGCAGATGCATTGTGAGCATTGGTGCGCCTCGAAAGGGGTCAATGGGGATTATGACAGACTGCTACAGCTAATACTGACCGAGCAATTTAAAGGTTGTGTCCCTGAAGGTATGAAGCCCTATCTAGATGAGAAAGAGGCAGAAACCTTAGCCACAACTGCTAAGTTAGCGGATGAGTACGCGTTTACACAAAAAGCAAAGTTTACCCGGAGTAAAGGCTACCAGGAGGGTAGTCGAGAGGGCGGAGAGAGTCCGCCGGAAAAGCCAAAAAGTAAGCCGGGGACTAGTGAGAAGGATAAGGAAGACAGCAAGTAGTTTGGCAGGAAGTCTCCTGAGGTTGTATGCTATAATTGTGGGAAAGCCGGTTACTTTGCTCCAAAGAAGGAGACGGGGAAGGGAAAATCGACAACTCCAACTGGCTGTATTGAGCCAGCAAACATCCGCTAGGGGAGAAGAGGTCTGATAGAGTTCAGGAAGGGCGCGAGAAGTTTATTTCGGCTGGATTGGTGTCAGTGAAGGAGGGGCCAAAGCCAGTTCCAGTACGGATCTGGAGAGACACTGGGGCTTGTCAGTCAATGATCTTAAGGAGTGTGTTAGACTTTAGTTCAGAGACCGAGACTGGGAAGGTCAGTGTAATAAAAGTCATTGGGAAAGGGACTGAAGCAGTACCTTTGCACCAGATACACCTAAAAAGCGACTTGGTCTCCGGACCGGTCACGATAGGGGTGAGGCCCGAATTGCCGATGGAAAATGTGGAGGTCTTACTGGGTAATGACCTTGCAGGCGGAGATGTGTGCTCAGCAGTAAAGCTGACAAGCAAGCCTGCCAGGATTGAGACCCCGCCCATGGGCTCACAGGTTTATCCCGTTTGCGCAGTGACTCGGCGCATATCCAGAAAGGCTGCCGAAGCGAATGTAGATTTAGCTGAGACCTTTTTACCAGCCTTGTACCCAGGGGGGGAGGTTAGAAAGTGAGAAGAAGGAGCATAGTGGAGCGGAAGGATGTGAGGGAGTTGAGGTAGATTTATCACCAACGAGGAAGGAATTTATACAGGCACAGGAACAAGACGAGGAGCTGATGGTTTTGATGGAGACAGCTCTCTCCGAAGCAGAAATAAAGAAGGAACCAGTGGGCTATTATGTGAAGGAGGGAGTACTAATGAGGAAGTGGAGACCAAGTACCGTGCCCGCGGATGAGGAGTGGGAGGTGGTGCACCAGGTGGTAGTGCCGAAAATTTATAGGGACGAGATTTTTAACCTGGCCCACAAGATACACCTCGGTGGACATTTTGGGGTGAGAAAGACAGTCGATAGAATTATGAAAGAGTTTTACTGGCCGAACATGAGGAAGGATATTGTTGAATATTGTAGGCGATGTCATTCCTGTCAGGTGGTAGGAAAGCTGAACCAGGTCCTGCCTAAAGTGCCCCTTTGGCCGATACCCACTTTCGGGGAACCTTTTTCTGGAATAATTGTGGATTTCGTTGGTCACCTGCCCAGAACTGCGAGTGGGCGAGAGTATGTGATGACTATGATGTGCGCCGCCACCAGGTTCCCGGAGGCTGTGCCCCTGGCAAGCGTCAAGGCTCCCGCAGTGGTAAAGGCGCTTGTGAAATTTTTCCTTACGGTGGGGCTACCCAGGGAAATCCAGTCAGATCAGGGGAGTATCTTCACATCTCACAGATTCCGACGGATGTTGGATGAGACGGGAGCGAAGCAGATTTTGGCCTCCGCGTACCACCCGGAGTCCCAAGGGGCGTTGGAAAGATTCCACACAACATTAAAGACCATGATTAAAATTTATTGTCAAAAGAACGCTCGGGGCTGGGATGATGCCTTGCCTCTTCTGCTATTTGCCGTAAGAAACACGTTCAGAAGTCATTGGGGTTCAGCCCATTCGAGGTCGTTTTCGGTCATCGGCCCAGAGGACCCTTGACTTTACTGAAAGAGCAATGGTCCAGTCCGGCAGTACAAGTCAATGTGATTGACTATGTTTTAAAATTTTGTGAGAGACTTAAAAGGATCTGTGACCTTGCCAAAGAAAATCTATGACACTCTCAAACTAAAATGAAACAGTGGTATGACAGATGTGCCCGTGAACAAGTGTTTCAAGTGGGCGATCGGGTCTTAGTTCTGTTTCCACTGGTAGCCAACCCCCTCCAGGCGACATTCCACGGTCCGTACAAAGTGATTAAAAAGATAGACTCTTTGAATTATGTTATTGAAGTGCCGGACAGGCGTAAACCAACGCACTTGGTACACATTAACATGTTAAAAGCCTACCACGATCAGAAAACAAATCTAGTTGGCGTTATCACAAAAATTAATGAAGCTGGGGTGTCAAATGATAAAGGGGAAAACCCACCTTGAAAAGATAAATATGGTGCCGACCAGATTGGAGAACTCTATTGTTTTGGCCAACTTTGCTGATAAGGTCTCTCACTCAACCCCCGAACAGAGCGAGCCGCTGATAAAGCTAATTAACCGGCATGCAGACCTATGTCTGGATGTCCCGAGGCGATGCAAAGGGACAGTGCATGATGTTGTTGTCACCTCGGACCGGCCTATTAAACAACACCCCTATAGGATGAACTTGGAGAAGGGCAAGCTATTGGAGAAAGAAATTGAACACATGCTAGCCACAGATATTATTAGGTCATCCAAATCAGAATGGGCGTCCCCCTGTGTGGTTGTCCTGAAGTCAATGGGAGCATACGATTCTGTACAGATTACAGAAAAGTGAACGCCATCACAAAAACTGATGCGTATCCCATCCCAAGGGTAGACGATTGCATCGATAAAGTGGGGAGAGCTAAGTACATCACAAAGATCGATTTGCTAAAAAGGGTACTGGTCCATTCCTTTAACTGACCGGGCTAGAGAAATCTCAGCACTTGTCACTCCATCCGGGTTATATGAGTATAATGTTTTACCTTTTGGCATGAAAAACATCACAGGGACCTTCCAGAGGATGATTAATTCAGTGATAAAAGGGTTAAAGAACGCAGAAGTGTATATTGACGATTTAGTAGTCTGGAGTGACACGTGGGAGGAGCACATTGTGGCGGTAGTGGAACTGTTTAAATGACTATCTGAAGCCAACCTGGAAGTGAACCTCGCAAAAAGTGAATTCGGCCACGCAAAGGTCACTTATCTAGGGTTTGTGGTAGGACGGGGCAGCTGGCACCGATGCAGGCTATCTCTGAAGTTCCCATCCCGACAGACAAGAGAGCCCTGAGAAGGTTCTTAGGGATGGTGGGGTACTATCGGAAGTTTCGCAAAAACTTTGCGGATATTACCCTCCCTCTTACTAAGCTGTTGCCGAAGAATGCAAAGTTTGTGTGGAACGACCTTTGTCAACAAGACTTCGAGAGTCTGAAGGCGATTCTGTGTCACCACCCTGTGCTGAATGCGCATGACTTTTCAAAACCCTTCTCCCTAGCAACAGAAGCAGCCAGGGCAATGCTGTTGCAGACAGACAAAGAGGAGATTGACCACCCAGTGGCTTATTTTTCTAGGAAGTTTAATTTCCATCAGAGAAATTATTCCACTGTGGAGAAGGAATTAGTGGCAATCATACTAACATTACAATATTTTGAGGTTTATATTTGTTCAGCACGGAAACCATTGATAATTTACTCTGATCACAACCCATCAGTGTTTTTGGCTACTATGAAGGATAAAAACAAAAGGTTACTAAGTTGGAGCCTGGTTTTACAGGAATTTGATATTAAAATAAAACATATAAAAGGAACGGACAATGTGATTGCTGACTGTCTGTCAAGGTGTTGAAACTTAAAGTTCTCTGTATTAGCCGAATAGCTGATGACTACCTGTGTATTAGTGTGTATCTAATAATGTGCATTCATGCCCATGATTTTTACCCTGATAAAAGTCCTTTTAAGGGTAGGGGTGTGACGCCAAACAAAACTATCAGACGATTGAAGCTCATGAGAGAGATAAGAGAGACAATGGAGAAATATTCAAAATGCTAATAAGAGAGAAGAGAGAGATTAATGGAACAGTAACACAATTCAGAATGTTGACAGACCGGTTACTTTGAACCTTAACTGTCTGAAGTTTGATGGACAGGTGATACCCCAGCAGGGGGAGAAAAAGAACAGATTCGCTAAGGCACGGGACACACGACGACACCATGAGACAACAAAACCCTGGAAAGTGCAGTGTGCCCCCACAAGTGGTGGGAGTTTGGAGGTCTGGTTCGCGGGAACCGACCAGAAGGTGTAAAGGTACGATCGGTGGGAACCTGAAGTGTGTGTCCGCCCTTGCCTGGGTGCCGGGTTCACCGCAGAAGAACCATCAATCCGGAACAGAGGGGTCACGGATGCTGACCACAGCAGGATAGAAGACATAAAAGGGTCGGCCCGAAACCAACTGCGAAGACAGCAAAGGTCTGCCTGATCCAAATTACATACATATATATATTTTCTCGCCCCCTCTCTCCCCCACCCCAATGGCACCACAACAGCGATGACTGCGAACTGCACTAAACTGAACTGAACTCTGCGTCACTTAAGACTGATCATTTTACCCCTAGACTGTGATGGAGCTTGGTTAATTCCTATTACCCTAGTTCTGTGTATATGTGTGTATTATCATTGCTAACCTGTGACATTTATATCCTTACGATTAGAGTACTGTATTACCTAGTTCTTTAATAAAACTTTATTTGGTCCTAGTAATACAGACTCCAACGAGTGTTCCATTTCTGCTGGTTTGGCAACCCAGTTACGGGGTACATAACATGGTATATATAATTATCAGGACAGACGGTCTGATTCGGAACAGTCAACATCGATTTGTGCATGGAAGGTCATGTTTGACAAACCTTATTGAATTTTTTGAAGAGGTTACTAGGAAAGTTGCGGGGGGTAAAGCAGTGGATGTTGTCTATATGGACTTCAGTAATGCCTTTGACAAGGTTCCACATGGAAGGTTAGTTAGGAAGGTTCAATCGTTAGGTATTAATATTGAAGTAGTAAAATGGATTCAGCAGTGGCTGGATGGGAGATGCTGGAGAGTAGTGGTGGATAACTGTTTGGCAGATTGGAGGCTGGTGACTAATGGTGTGCCTCAGGGATCTGTACTGGGTCCAATGTTGTTTGTCTATACATTAATGATCTAGAAGATGGGGTGGTAAACTGGATGAGTAAGTATGCAGATGACACTAAGATAGGTGGAATTGTGGATAATGAAGGTTTTCAAAGTTTGCAGAGAGATTTAGATCAGTTAGAAGCTTGGGCTGAAAGACAGCAGATGGAGTTTAATGCTGAAAAATGTGAGGTGCTACATTTTGGTAGGACTAAACAAAATAGGACATACATGTTAAATGGTAGGGCATTGAAGAATACAGTAGAACAGAAGGATCTAGGAATAATGGTGCATAGTTCCCTGAAGGTGGAATCTCATGTGGATAGGGTGGTGAAGAAAGCTTTTGGTATGCTGGCCTTTATTAATCAGGGCATTGAGTATAGGAGTTGGGATGTAATGCTGAAATTGTACAAGGCATTGGTGAGGCCAAATTTGGAGTATTGTGTACAGTTTTGGTCACTGAATTATTCGTAAGATGTCAACAAAATAGAGGGAGTACAGAGAACATTTACTAGAATGTGACCTGGGTTTCATCACCTAAGTTTCAGAGAAAGGTTGAACAAGTTGGGTCTTTATTCTTTGGAACGTAGAAGGTTGAGGGGGGACTTGATAGAGGTATTTAAAATTATGAGGGGGATAGATAGAGTTGACATGGATAGGCTTTTTGCATTGAGAGTGGGGAGATTCAAAGAAGAGGTCATCAGTTGAGAGTTAAAGGGCAGAAGTTTAGGATAACATGAGGGGGAACTTCTCTACTCAGAGTGGTAGCTGTGTGGCATGAGCTTCCAGCAGAAGTGGTTGAGGCAGGTTCGATGTTGTCACTTAGAGTTAAATTGGACAGCGAAATCAACAGGAAAGGAATGGAGGGCTATGGGCTGAGTGCATGTTGGTGGGACTAGGTGAGATTAAGAGTTTGGCACGGACTAGAAGGGCCAAGATGGCCTGTTTCCATGCTGTAATTGTTATATGGTTAAAGAGATATTTGAGTTTGCAAACATAGGACTTATGTGAAAGCAGAGACAGAGAACAGGAGAAATTAGGTATTATGCAGACATTTACTTGCCATTTTTAAAGTGTATTGTTTAGTCTTTGTGTTTCCAATGATACAAACCCTTTCAAATCAATGATGGAAATTTCATATTTGAACATGTCAGAGTGGACCTGTATCCTGTCATTTGTGACACTTAACCGATCAGAAATATAAACTAAAGAATTTCCACCAGGAACATCATGATCAAATTGTAAGCTGTGACTTCAAAATCAGTCTTAGAATGTAAAATAAGCAACTTTTGGGTGCTGAGTGTCTCAAAGTCAAGAAATAAACTCTGATGTCAGTTGACTTGTCTCTTCAGCTGAGTTTTATCTGTGCTCATCCACAGGTAGCAGTGCACTGTGGAAGTCTGGGCTGTACATGGATCTGAGGCATTTAGAGAAGTCTCTACCCAGTTATTCTCAGCATATGTGAAAGGAGAAGGAAGAGAAAAAATTCAGAAAATATTTTTCCTACTTTTAAAAACATTACAAATATTGCAAAGTGTACATGGATTCTGACACTTATTCACATTGCATACTCATCATATGGAATTGTATGTCTAATTTCGACAGAAGTGTTACTTTAACTTTTAGTAAAATGAATTATCATTTATTCCAAGAGATTTTAATTGATTAAAAAATACTGTGATTGATTACCATTTTTACAAATCTACAAGACAAGGCTTCTGTTGATCTTATAAAAATTTATCCTGAAATTGTAATCAATACAACAAATGCTTCAAATACAAAAGAAATATGAATAATAATAATAACTAAGCAACAAATACTGAGAACACAGGCTGAAGAGCCCTTGAAAGTGAGTCCATTTGTGTGGGAACAGTTCAGTGATGTGACCAGTAAAGTTATCTCCTCTGCTTCAAGAGCCCGATCGTTGAGGGGCAATAACTGCATCGGAACCTGGTAGCGTGAGTCCTGAGGCTCCTGTATCTGATGGCACCAGTGAGAAAGAGCATGTCCTGGGTGATGGCAATCTCTGACGATGGATGCTGCTTTTCTGCGACCATTCTCCTTGAAGATGTGCTCAAAGCGGCCCAGGTGAGTCCTGTAGCCGTTCCTCTGCCTCCTGCGACCACTCCTTAATTCAGCACTTTTGGTATGAGCAGGTCTACAAATGTAACCACATGCACATATCAGTTCCCCAGTTATAATTCATTTCTCAAAGCAACTTTCAATGTTGTTTCAGATCAGACTATAGCACATTAATGTTTAACACTAATTCAAATGTTTGAAGAGGGAAAAATAGATTGGTGAGATTTCACTCTAATCTCTGCTCAGAAACAGTACTCAAAGCTATAATGCATTTTTTTCAACTCTGCACAGGATCACTCACGTGGAACGCAAAGGAGGGAAACTGTTTTTCCAAGACACTTGCCTTAAACTCATTGTGTTCCTATTGGAGAGGATACTATTGGAAATGATTCCTAGAGACAGCATTTACCAATGCTTGAATGAAACAGAACTACGGCTTAGAAACTAGCCCTTCAGCCCACCTAATGTATGCCAAACTATTATAATGCCGAGTCTGATTGAGGTGCACCTGGACCATTACCCTCCATACCTCTCCCACTGTGTACCAATCCAAAATGTTATTATATGTTGTAATCAAACCCACAATCACCCACTTCTGCCAGCAGCTCATTGCACACTCTCACCATCCTGGGTGAAAAAATTCCCTCAGAGACTGGAGAGAGTGTCGGTCATATTCCCCTTAAACATTTCACATTTCCCTTAACCCTTGACCTCTAGTGCTAGTCTCATACATTCTCAGTGGGAAAAAACCCTGCTTGCATTTACCATTGGCTTTTCGCAGCCAGCAGGTCACTCCAGAGAAGTGGAATCTTCTCCGTTGCAGACTGTCACTCTCAAAGGCCAGCTTGCAGTCTTCCCCTGCTGACTCAGCTGTGGTCGTACCTTCTCCCTGGAGGTGCCTGGTTCCACTTTTTCTGCACCTTTCCCCGCAGACATGTCCAGCTCTGGCCTGGAGCTCTCAGCTTGGGCATCAGGGATAGCCAGCATCTGGCAGGAGGAGGTGGTTGATTCCAACTCTATCATACAATGGGCAGCCTCTTTCAGTGCCTCCTGGATAATGCTGGTTGCCATGGCATCTGCCTGTGAAACCAGTCTCTCTGCTGTTGTTTCCTGCAACTTGCCCTGCACATCTCCTGTGAAATTAAACCCTCTCACTTTATCAGCAAGCCTACCAACATTGAGGCATTTCGAACGTGGGAGAAAGATTCCTTTCCTCTTCCATTCTACCTTTTCTGTTCTCTCTTTGCCTCTCAGAACCTTATAACTCAGCCCACTCCGCTCCACAGAAAGCGACACACATTTGTCCAACCTCTCCCAACACCATATGTCCGCTAATCCAGATTCATTCATACACATATGCATACACATACACACACACCACATCTCTTCTTACGGACTCCCTTCTCCTGGCGCTCACCTTGCCGTCTGCCCCTTCTTTTGTGAGATGGTCGCTGGTCTCGGGTTTCTCCTCCTCTGGTTCCTGATGCCTGTCCAACAGACTGGGAAGGGCGAGTTCCTGAAGAGATCCGCCCAGTTCCATTTTCTGAAAGTTACCACAACTCTCCAACAGACAATAATGATGAAAGGAACGGAACACCCCACTCCTCGTCGATTCTCTATACGAGGGTTTTCCCCGCTTGGGGTCGGGCTCAACAATCAATCTGGTTTCCCTCAGACAACACAGTAGCTCTCCTTGCACCTGTGGATCAGATGGACGCTGGACTTTCTCACAACTCTGGCGACCTACTGGATTGTGATTCTTCTTCGTTCTCGGAATTCAGCCGGACAGTAACTTTCCTTTCAATTGCAGGGTCGGATAGTGCAATCGCTCTCTTTACCAGCGGCGTCTGGTTAGACACAATGTCTCTCCTCACCAACAAGTTCCAACAACACTGACTGGCCTCTGTCTGTCTGTCTGTCTGTATCTTGTTTTACGGCGGTTGGCATCCAGCTTAGTGGTGCATTACTGCCCCCTTCTGCTCCGGAGTGTGCACTAGACATATAATCTAAATCCCTTCACCCAATCACAGTCGCACGCACGCGCACACACACGCACACAAACCTACACTTTACCCTCCCATCGTTGACCATCCTCGTACCCTATTCCTGTTTACCCATCATATCCTATAAAAAAAACCCTTGTACCCCTTAAGAACGCTAAAAATACCCGGACTTGCGCTCTCTCACCCATGCCCAGCAACCTTCTTAATGTGAATTCCTGCACCCCCAACTCACTTAGTTTAATTCTCATCATCTCTATCTGTATCCCATACTTCCTGCAACACAAAACTACATGTTCTACTGACTCCTCTTCCTGACATTCCTCACACAATACTGTCTGGTGTTTCCCTATCATTTTCAATGTTTTGCTTAATGCACAATGCCCCAGCCTTAACCTAGTCCACACAATTTCCTCTCTTCTGTTTCCATTACCTACCCTAGTACCTGCAACACTCTTTTGTATTTGATATAAATGCCTCCCTTTCCCCTCCCTGTCCCATCTTTCTTGCCACATTCGGTTGACTTTTTCCCCAGATTACACACTTAACCTCTGCTTTACTGATACTAATGTGCATTTCCACATTTTCTTTCTTTAATGCCCTCTTTGCCAACTCATCCACCCTCTCATTCCCCTTCACCCCTACATGTGCTGGAACCCATAGAAATTTTACCTGACCTCCCTGATTTGCAATTCTTGTAACTAACTGAAGGACTTCATAAAGTACATCCTGCCAACTGTTTGTGTGAAAAAACCTTAAACTTGCTAGAACTGAGGATGAATCTGAACATATCAATGCTTTGGCTTGTCTGGCTTTCTGCACCCATTGCAATGCAACCAACACTGCCAGCATCTCCACTGTAAACACCCCTAACTTATTAGATGTTCTTCTGCTGATTCCAATTTCTTTTGCTGGTATTACCACCCCAAACCCTGTCACTCCTGTTTCAGGTTCCTTCGCACCATCCGTATAAATGTGAGTATAATCACTATACCTTTCCATCACATGGCAGTTAAATGCATTTACCAAATCTATTTTATATCTTCCTTTCCTTTTTACCTCTAACAAATGCCAGTCTATGTCAGGCCATACACTCGCCTGAAACTAAACAATGCCTTATCTAACCCCCTCCCCCAACGTCAGGTCAGACACAACAATGGCCCCTTCCCCCAAAGTCAGGTCAGATGAGAAAAGGCCCCCTGGGTCATGTGGGATAGTGGCTCAATATATACCCCTGCCCGTCGACGTGGATCAGCTTGGCCCTACCCTCTCCATTCCTCTGAGAAACAAGATTACTGTTATTTACAAAACTATGTGTCTTGAAACTTCGACATCACTACAATACTACAACATAAACACTAGGGACAATAACACTAACTGACACAGACTAAATTGAAATGTTCCATCCTGATCTGGGATGCTATTTATCCCGTCCCGGAACACTTGCGGGGTAGCCGAGGTCACGGTGTGCTTTTCTTCCAGGGTTACCCGGGAACCCACACACCCCGGATAATTCCCGGGCAGTCAGTCTCCAGGACCCGTTAGCTATGCTGCCCAGCCCCAAAGAGCAAGTTTACTGAGACATCCTCCTCCCTCCTTTCACCCCACGGAATTGCATGAGCAAATATGAAGAGGGTCAGGCTAAAATGCAAGCACAAGACGAGGAGCAGCCCTTCAGAAATGCAAATTGGAACTGCAGTCTCGCACTCTCCATGTACACGTGGTAGGTACATGGTCTCTTCTGATCCGCAGAAGCAACGATGTGCAAGCTTATGAACTAATTGCAGAGCAGAGCAGAGCACAGCACAGCAGATCCAACCCAGGTCCGAGTAAATTCCTGCACATTACTGCGGTTTAAATTCTGCAGTTATTCCTCCCAACAAATTGCGTAGTTAATTATAAATTGTCACATTGGGGTGCTGGGAACGGACAAAAGTGCAAGACACAGACACTGAAGTACGAAGAACAGGACTTGACTAGAATAGGGACGTGACAGGATTCAGACCAGGAGCGGGGAGAAGAACGCAGACTCGGGCTAGGGAAAGTGTGACCAGGACTAGAAACCATGGACTAGGAGGCAAGGCTATGACTCTGAGCCCGAGACTGGACAAGGACCCAGAACCTGGGTCCTGCCTCGGGCTCGGACCCCAGAACCAGGCAAGGACATGTCAGGGTTTCAGGCTGTGGTCTTGGGTCTTGAGCTTGGCTGCAGGCTGGTGGTTTGGGCGTTGAATTTGGCTCGGGATACTTGAGGCTTGGGTTCTTGGAGCTTGGCTGCTGGAAGATGCTGAGGATGTTCTACGAGTCTGTGGTGGCCAGTGCGATCATGTTTGCTGTTGTGTGCTGGGGTAGCAGGCTGAAGGTAGCAGACATCAACAGGATCAACAAACTCATTCATAAGGCCAGTGATGTTGTGGGGATGGAACTGGACTCTCTGACAGTGGTGTCTGAAAAGAGGATGCTGGCCAAGTTGCATGCCATCTTGGACAATGTCTCCCATCCACTACATAACGTACTGGTTGGGCACAGGAATACATTCAGCCAGAGACTCATTCCACCGAGATGCAACACAGAGCATCATAGAAAGTCATTCCTGCCTGTGGCCATCAAACTTTACAACTCCTCCCTTGGAGGGTCAGACAGGCTTAGCCAATAGGCTGGTCCTGGACTTATTCCCTGGCATAATTTACATATTACTATTTAATTATTTATGGTTTTATTACTACTTAATTATTTCTGGTGCAACTGTAACAAAAGACAATTTCCCCCAGGATCAAGAAAGTATGACTATGACAGTTTGGGGATAAAGGGGAATCCTTTTAGGACCGAGATTAGGAAAAACTTCTTCACAGAGAGTGGTGAATCTGTGGAATTTTCTGCCACAGGAAATGGTTGAGGCCAGTTCATTGGCTATATTTAAGAGGGAGTTAGATGTGGCCCTTGTGGCTAAAGGGATCAGGGGGTATGGGGGGGAAGGCTGGTACAGGGTTCTGAGTTGGATGATCAGCCATGATCATACTGAATGGCAGTGCAGGCTCAAAGGGCCAAATGGCCTACTCCTGCACCTATTTTCTATGTTTCAATGACTATGACTATGAAGCAGTGGTCCTTCAACCGGGCCTAGAGATCACAAATGGTTTCACTAACCTTCCATCAGCAGGTTCCTCCAAGTGGAACTGACAGGGTAAACCAGCAGCCCACACTCAACCCCAAGGCTACTTATATTCCAAGCCCAAAGATGGGAATCAGCTGCCTATGATTAACTCAACCAAACGAGGGACAGCTGCAGCCAAGCTCAAGACACAAATCACCAGCCTGCAGCCAAGTCGGTATCCCATGTGCTTTCTTTACTCTCCTGTATTAGCCAGTTCTCAGGCTATAAACTGAATTTACATAAGAGTGAACTTTTTCCTTTGAATACTGTAATTGGGATCAACCGATTCTAACTTTCCTTTTAAAATTGTAAGAAACCAATTTACTTACTTAGGTATAAAAATTGCTAAAAATTATAAGTGCTTATTTAATGAACAATTTCTTACCCTATTGAATTATGTAAAATGGATACTATAATTTATAGTATCCATTTGGTCACCTCTTTTGTTATCATTGATTGGTCCAATTAATTCTATTAAAATAAATATTTTCCCTAAATTTATATATCATTTTCAGGCATTACCTGTTTTTATCCCTAAATGGTGTTTTTTTGATTTTCTTGATTCTATTATATCATCCTGTATATGGAAAAATAACCGTCCTAGACTAAACAAAATTCATCTTCTGAAAGCGAAAAAGGATGGAGGGCTAGCTTTACCAAACTTTAGGTCTTATTATTGGGCAGTTAATATACGTAATCTTACATTTTGGTTATATTACATGAATCATGAGGATTGTCCGACATGGGTTCTTTAGAAGCTAACTCTGTTAATAAATGTTCTATTATTTCTCTTCTTGGATCCTCACTTCCTTTATCCCTGAGTAAGTTAACTGTTAATCTCGTAGTTAAATATACCATGAGAATTTGGATACAATTCCGAAAATACTTTGGCTGATTCAGATTTTCTCTTTCAAGTCCCATTTTTTCTAATTATTTTTTAAAATCTTCTGTGATAGGTGTGGCTTTCAAGGAATGGGATAGATTAGGTATTAAATGCTTTCCGGACTTGTTTGTGGAGGGAAGTCTCCTTTCTTTTGAGCAACTGTCAGCTAAATATACTTTACCCAAAACTCACTTTTTCGATACCTACAAATAAGAGACTTTTTAACGGTCTCAGATATGGACATTTCCTAAAAGTCCTGATAAGAATCTACTAGATGTAATTTTTAATTTGAAACCTTTTTATAATGCATCTATATCTAATAATTATAATATATTGCTGGGAATGAGAAGTGTTCCTTTCGGTAAAATTAAAAATCTTTGGTAACAGGCCTTACAGACTTCAATTTCTGAGGAAACTTGGAATGAAATTTTTAAATTGGTTAACACTTCATCGTTACATGCTCACCACTCTCTCCAACAGTTTATAGTGGTCCACAGGGCCCACATGACCAAGGATAAGTTGTCTCGCTTTTATTTGGATATATCTCCTTATTATGATAAATGTCATATTGGAGAAGCTTCACTCATTCATATGTTTTGGACATGTCCGAGTCTTGAAAAATATTGGAAAGAAGTATTTCAAACATTCTAGGTACTTTTTAAAGTAAATTTTAAGCCTAATCTTTTGACCGCTTTATTTGGTATTGTTGGAGGAAAGGATATTATTTTGGAGAAATCTGATTTGCACGTTTTGGGTTTTATTTGGACTCTGAGGAAAGCTGTTCGTGATCATATTGAGACATCTAGTGGCGATGCTCAGTACTGCACCCCTGCACCTCTGAGTGGGTCAAAGCTCTCTGTGGCCTATGACATTGTGCATTTAATTTACTCCCTTTAATACCCCTTTCAAAACTCAACGAGTGGCTTTAAGGAATTGGAGGCGTCATCAATCCGATTTCAGAGATTTAGTTCAATTTTATTATCATACTTGGTATCAATCATCATCACCAGGTGCCATGCCCAGATTGAGCTTTGACTGCCATGGCCCTCACACTCCTGTTTCGGGTCAAGTGGATCAATTCATTGGTATTCATTTCCAGTTCTGTGGCTGCTGTCTCCATCATCATTTGTCTTTGTCTTTCTTTTGCTTACTTCCCTTCAATCTTTCCCATAATTACCGTGCATTCTAACTCCTCTTTCCTAATCACATATCCAATGAAGTTACATTCCTCATGTTACTAGATATTGTCCAATATTCTGATCCATATAACGTAAATGGATAAACTTTCAGTACTCTGAGGCGGGTTGTCATGTCCAGTTTAGTATTGCTCAGTATTCTCGTAAATATGTCTTTTGCCATCCCTATTCTTCTTTTGATGTACATGTCGCACCTGCCATCAGATGTCATCCAGCTTCCTAAGTAGCAAAAGTTCTGTACTTTATTTATGTCTTCCCCATCTATTTTCAGCCTGCAGATAGGATTCTCGTTTTTGGATATCACCATACATTCTGTCTTTTTGCAATAAATAGATAGACCCATTTTTGCACTTTCTTCAACAACTATATCAATTAAGTTTTGTAGTTCTTCCTTTGTTTAATGTGTACAGTCAAACAATGGTATAAGTACTGTGAAAATTGGCTTTTTTGTAGCAGCAGCACAGTCCAAAGGTGATAAACATAGATGGCATGCACGTAAATTAACATACATAACATATAACTTCCAAGACACAATGTAACTGCGAAAGGAGGAAGGTTTGCAGGGGGCTGGCAACTCCATCACATTAAAAACACAGTGCAACAGACTTGTCAACGGAAGCTCCAAAGAACTCATCCCTGGGAGAGGAAGGATACACCATGAAGACGGCTATTTCCGGGGACAACTTGAAGGGCTGGTCCAGGACAGAGGAGCTTAGAAGTTTGAGAAGTTTCAGTATGTCATTAAAAACTTTGACAAAGTTCAATAGAAGGCAGTGGAGAACATATTGACTTGTTGCATCATGGCCTATTATGGAAACACCTTGAATGGAAAATCCTACAAAAAGTAGCAGATGCAACCTAGTACGTCACACGTAAAGCCCTCCCCACCATTGGGAAATGTGTCACAGGAAAACAGCATGCACGTTCCAGGTCCCCCACCATCCAGGCCATGCTCTCTTCTCGCTGGTGCCATTAGGAATAAAGCACAGGAGCCTCAAACCTACACCACCAGGTTCAGGAACAGTTATTGCTGCTCAAACATCAGACTCTTGAACCAGAGGAGATAACTTGGTTAACTTCACTTGTGTTAAGGATCCGGCCTGAACACTGGGATGAAGGGCCTCTGCTGGTAGCTCTGGATCACGACAGTCTTTAATTTCTGTTTTCTTTCACCTGGCCATGTGGGTTCTGGCCCAGCTCCTTTCCTTTTTTGTATTTCCTCCAATTACCTGCTTGTCTCCTCATTTGCACCCCCCTGTGTCTAATTTTCACTCATTACCCTGTCCATTTAAACCCTGCCTTGACTAGCATCCTCTGCCAGATCGTCCCAGATTCTGACCTGTGTCATTGCGACATCTGCCAACCGATTTTGCTTGATTCTGTGTTTTGGATTTTGCCTGTTCCTGGACCTGATTTTTGCCTGTGTGCTCTGGATTGTCTGCCCTCGCCGGACTGCCTTTCCTGGTAATATCTCAGCCTGTCATTTCGGATTCGTGCCTGCCTTCTGGTTTTGAAACACTGTTGCCTTTGTGCTCCCTCATAATCCCTGGTGAAAAAGTATTCGTTGGTCTGCAATTGAGTCCTGCCGAAACCCGACAGATCCCGACAACTTGCCCCATCATTGTACTGTTCCCACAATCTATGAACTCTCTTTCAACGACTCTTCATCCCATGTTCTTGATAGTTAATGTTTCATAGAACATAGAATAGCACAGCACAGTACAGGCCCTTCGGCCCACAATGTTGTGCCGACCCTCAAACCCTGCCTCCCATATAACCCCCCACCTTGAATTCCTCCGTATACCTGTCTAGTAGCCTCTTAAATTTCACATGTATCTGCCTCCACCACTGACTAAGGCAGTGCATTCCATGCACCAACCACTCTCTGAGTAAAATACCTTCCTCTAATGTCCCCCTTGAACTTCCCACCCCTTAACTTAAAGCCATGTCCTCTTGTATTGAGCAGTGGTGCCCTGGGGAAGAGGTGCTGGCTGTCCACTCTATCTATTCCTCTTAATATCTTGTATACCTCTATCATGTCTCCTCTCATCCTCCTTCTCTCCAAAGAGTAAAGCCCTAGCTCCCTTAATCTCTGATCATAATCCATACTCTCTAAACCAGGCTGCATCCTGGTAAATCTCCTCTGTACCCTCTCCAATGCTTCCATATCCTTCCTATAGTGAGGTGACCAGAACTGGACAGAGTACTCCAAGTGTGGCCTCACCAGAGTTTTCTAGAGCTGCATCATTACCTCACAACTCTTAAACTCTATCCCTTGACTTATGAAGTCTAACACCCCATAAGCTTTCTTAACTAATCTATCTACTGTCATGTGTGATGCCAAGCAGAGCTACCGGACATAATCAATCACATTGACTTGTACTGTCAGACTGGACCATTGCTCTTTCAGTAAGGTCAGAGGTCCTCTGGGCGAGCTCGACTGAGCTGAACCCCAATGACTCCTGAACCGTGTTCCTTACGGCAAATAACAGAAGAGGCAAGGCATCATCCCAGTCCCTAGCGTTCCCTTGACAATAAATTTTAATCATGGTCTTTAATGTTGCGTGGAATCTTTCCAACGCCCCTTGGGACTCCGGGTGGTACGCGGAGGCCAAAATCTGCTTTGCTTCCATCTCATCCAACATCCATCGGAATCTGTGAGATATGAAGACACTCCCCTGATCTGACTGGATTTCCCTGGGCAGCCCCACCGTAAGGAAAAATTTCACAAGCGCCTTT
This sequence comes from Mobula birostris, assembly GCF_030028105.1. Lineage (NCBI taxonomy): Eukaryota > Metazoa > Chordata > Chondrichthyes > Myliobatiformes > Myliobatidae > Mobula > Mobula birostris. Next base: position 99,430,572 of record NC_092377.1, read on the forward strand.
ACCACTGCGGGAGCCTTGACGCTTGCCAGGGGCACAGCCTCCGGGAACCTGGTGGCGGCGCACATCATAGTCATCACATACTCTTGCCCACTCGCAGTTCTGGGCAGGGGACCGACGAAATCCACAATTATTCGGGAAAAACGTTCCCCAAAAGTGGGTATCGGCCAAAGGGGCACTTTAGGCAGGACCTGGTTCAGCTTTCCTACCACCTGACTGGAATGACACCGTCTACAATATTCAATAATATCCTTCCTCATGTTCGGCCAGTAAAACTCTTTCATAATTCTATCGACTGTCTTCCTCACCCCAAAATGTCCACCGAGGTGTATCTTGTGGGCCAGGTTAAAAATCTCGTCCCTATACATTTTCCGCACTACCACCTGGTGCACCATCCCCCACTCCTCATCCGCGGGCACGGTACTTGGTCTCCACTTCCTCATCAGTACTCCCTCCTTCACATAATAGCCCACTGGTTCCCTTTTTATTTCTGCTTCGGAGAGAGCTGTCTCCATCAAAACCATCAGCTCCTCGTCTCGTTCCTGTGCCTGTATAAATTCCTTCCTCGTTGATGATAAGTCTACCTCAACTCCCTCACATCCTTCCGCTCCACTATGCTCCTTCTCACTTTCTAACCCCTCCTGGTAGAAGGCTGGCAAAAATGTCTCCGCTAAATCTACATTCGCTTCGGCAGCCTTTCTGGACATGTGCCAAGTTACTGCGAAAATGGGATAAACCTGTGAGTCCATGGGTGGGTCCTCAGTCCTAGCAGGCTTGCTCATCAGCTTTACTGCTGGGTACACATCTCCACCTGCAAGGTCGTTACCGAGTAAGACCTCCATGTCTTCCATTGGTAATTTGGGCCTCACCCCTATTGTGACTGGTCCGGAGACCAAGTCACTTCTTAGGTGTATCTGGTGAAAAGGTGCTGCTTCAGTCCCTTTCCCAATGCCTTTTATCACTCCAACCTCCCCAGTCTCGGTCTCTGAACCAAAGTCTAACACCCTCCTTAAGATCAATGACTGACAAGCCCCAGTGTCTCTCCAGATCCGTACTGGAACTGGGTTTGACCCCTCCTTCACTGACACCAATCTGCCAATCTGGCCAAAATAAACTTCTCGTGCCCTTCCTGTACTCTATCAGATCTCTTCTCCCCTAGCGGTTTGTTTGCTGGCTCAATACAGCCAGTTGGAGCCATCGTTTTTCCTTTGCCCGTCTCCTTCTTTGGGGCAAAACACCTGGACGCAATGTGACCGGCTTTCCCACAATTATAGCATACGACTCCAGGAGACTTCCTACCAAACTGCTTCCTGTCTTCCTTATCCTTCTCACTAGTTCCTGGCTTACTTTCTGGCTTTTCTGGCGGACTTTCTCCACCCTCTTGACTACCCTTCTGGTAGCTCTTACTTGGGGTAAACTTCGCTTTGTGTGTAAACGCGTACTCATCCACTAACTTAGCAGTTGCGGCTAAGGTTTCTGCCTCTTTCTCATCTAGATAGGGCCTCATACCTTCAGGGACACAACCCTTAAATTGCTCAATCAGTATTAGCTGTAGCAGTCTGTCATAATCCCCAGTGACCCCTTTTGAGGCGCACCAACGATCACAATGCATCTGCATCTCATAGGCAAACACTAAATACGTGCAGCCCACTGCTTCCTCACATTCCAGAACCTTTTCCGGTATGCCTCCGGGACCAACTCATAAATCCTGAGTATAGCCTCTTTCACCACATCATACCTCCGGGCATCTTCTGCTGACAACGCTGAGTAAGCTTGTTGACCCTTCCCCTTAAGTACGCTCTGAAGTAAAACAGCCCACTTATCCCTCGGCCAGTCCTGACTTGCAGCGACTTTTTCAAAATGTAGAAAGTACTGATCAACATCAGCCTCCTCAAATGGGGGAAACCAATCTAACCTCCTGGGTCGCCCTGAACCCACCACCTTCGTTTGGCATTTGGCCCCTCTCTAGCATCATCCTTAACTTCTCCAGCTCAAACTCCCTTTCCTTCTCTCTCTCGCTTCCCATTCTAACTGCTTGTCTCTCTCTTCTCATTCTAACTGCTGTACTCTCTCTTCCCGTTCTAACTGCTTTAATCGGAACTCGTGCTCGAGTCTTAATTTTTCCATCTGCAACTGCACTGCTTCTCCACCAGGTTTGCTCATAGACACCATCTCCAGCTCCCCGTGGGGAAACACACCTTTAGATACATAATGCTCAATGACAGCTCTGTGCATCTCCGCTCTCCTCATTGTCGGTTTCCCCTTAAAAAGATTCAACTGTTTTACAACAGTTGCCAATTCTGATTTCCTGGCATCCTCTAATGCCTCCAAGATTGGCGCCTTTAGAAATTCCTCAATCTCCATTTCTGCTGTTTGCCCTTTTGTTTTTCTTTCGGGAATTTTAACCCAATCAATTTACCCAGTCCCAATTTTGGCATTCGAAATCACGGACCCCACTTATGTTACATACCCCGTAACTGGGTTGCCAAACCAGCAGAAATGGAACGCTCGTTGGAGTCTGTGATTACTAGGACCAAATAAAGTTTTATTAAAGAAATAAGTAATACAGTACACTAATCGTAAGGATATAAATGTAACAGGTTAGCAATGATAATACACACATATACACAGAACTAGGCTAATAGGAATCAACCAAGCTCTATCGCAGTCTAGCGGTAAAATGATCAGTCTCAAGTGAAGCAGAGTTCAGTTCAGTTTAGTGCAGTTCGAAGTAGTCGCTGCTGTTGAACCGTTGGAGAGACAGAGAGAGTGAGAGGTGCAGTTGGTTTCAGGCAGACCTTTTGATGTCTTCGCAGTTGGTTTTGGGCAGACCTTTTGATGTCTTCTATCCCGCTGTGGTCACCGACTGTGACCCCTCCGTTCCGGATACGATCGTTCTTCCATGGTGAACCCGGCACCCAGGCAAGGGCGGACACACACCCCAGGCTCCCACCGATCGTACCTTTACACCCTGTGAGCCTCTGATCGATTCCCGCGAACTGGTCCTCCAAACTCCTACCAACTTGTGGGGGCACACTACTTTTTCCAGGGTCTCGTGTCGTGTCTCGTGCCTTAGCAAACCTGCTCTTCTTATCCCCCTGCTGGGGTATCACCTGTCTATCAAACTTCAAACAGTTCAGGTTCAAAGCAACCAGTCTGTCAATATCCGAATTGTGTTTCTTTCTCGTTAATCTCTCTCTTCTCTGTTATTAGCATTTTGAATGTTTCTCCATTGTCTTCCGTTATCTCTCTCATTAGCATCATCCGTCCGGTAGCTCTGCTTGGCATCACACATGACACCCCCACCCTTAGAAGGATTTTTACCGGGGTAAAAATTATGGGCTTGAATGCACATTATAAGATACACACTAATATACTGGTAGTCATCAGCTATTCAGCTAATACAGAGAACTTTAAGTTTTAACACCTTGACAGACAATCAGCAATCATGTTGTCCATTCCTTTTATATGTTTTATCTTAATATCAAATTCCTGTACACCAGGCTCCAACTTAGTAAGTGTTTGTTTTTATCCTTCATTGTGGCCAAAAACACTAATGGATTGTGATCAGTGTAAATTATCAGTGGTTTCCGTGCCGGACAAACATAAACCTCAGAATATTGTAATGCCAGTATGATTGCCAATAATTCCTTCTCCACAGTGGAATAATTTCTCTGATGGACATTAAACTTCTTAGAAAAATAACCTGTTACATTTATATCCTTACGATTAGTGTACTGTATTACTTATTTCTTTAATAAAACTTTATTAGTTCCTAGTAATCACAGACTCCAATGAACGTTCCATTTCTGCTGGTTTGGCAACCCAGTTACAGGGTACGTAACAGTACCTGTGAGGCAACTTTCAGGGATCTGTGTTCATGTACCCCCAGATCCCTCTGCTCCTCCACACTACCAAATATCCTGCCAGTTACTTTGTCCTCTGCCTTGGATTGTCCTTCCAAAATGTACCACCTCACACTTCTCCGGGTTGAACTCCATCTGTCACTTCTCAGCCCAGTTCTGCATCCTATCAATGTCTCTCTGCTATCTTCAACAATCCACTGCACTATCCACAACACCACCAACCTTTGTGTCATCTGCAAACTTGCCAATCCACCCTTCTACCCCCACATCCAGGTCGTTAATAAAAATCACGAAAAGTAGAGGTCCCAGAACCAATCCTTGTGGGACACCGCTAGTCACAACCCTCCAATCCGAATGTACTCCCTCCACCACTACCCTCTGCTTTCTGCAGGCAAGCCAATTCTGAATCCACCTGGCCAAAGTTCCCTGGATCCCATGCCTTCTCACTTTCTGAATAAGCCTACTGTGTGGAACCTTGTCAAATGCCTTACTAAAATCCATGTAGATCACACCCACTGCACTACCCTCATCTATATGCCTGGTCACCTCCTCAAAGAACTCTATCAGGCTTGTTAGACATGATCTGCCTTTCACAAAGCCATGCTGACTGTCCCTGATCAGACCGTAATTCTCTAAATCAAGGGTCCCCAACCATTTTTGCACTGCGGACCGGTTTAATATTGACAATATTCTTGCGGACCGGCCGACCCGGGGGTGGGGGGGGGTTGGTGGTAGGGATGCCAACGGACAACAGTAGCTGTCAAATATGTTGTGTTTACCTAGAGAAAGACTATAATGACCATGAAGCCTTGCGCGGGCAGCAGTGTGTGCATGCGTGTACGTGCCGATATTTCTCTACAAGTCATTTTGGCGATTCTGTTCGGGGGTGGGGTGTTAATCACGACTAGAATATAGGTGATAAGTGGCTGATACACTCAATTTTCTTTCTAAAAGGGTTTATCTAATGAATTTAATATTAAACACACAGCGCATATTTTCCTCGCATGAATATAGCGATAAGTCAATTATCAGGGGAGGACAGGGGAGCTTGAAGTAAGTATTGAACAAACTTCCAGTAGAAGTGGCAGAAGCAGGTTCGATATTATCATTTAAAGAAAAATTGGATAGGTATATGGACAGGAAAGGAATGGAGGGTTATGGGCTGAGTGCAGGTCGGTGAGACTAGGTGAGAGTAGCTTTCAGCACGGACTAGAAGGGCAGAGTTCGCCTATTTCTGTGCTGTAATTATTATATGGTTATATAAGTCACTTATAAGTTAATAGCATCATAACATTTTAGGTAACGTTTGGATATTAAACACACAGCATATATTTTCCCCGTATGAACATATAAAATCATTGCAACACACCAATATCGCTGAATCAGTGGGAGCCCTGGGCATTTTTCCCTGCAACAAAACGGTCCTATCGAGGGGTGATGGGAGATAGCAATACTCGAAGGGGGTTCCTTATGATCAGTCTATTCCGCAATTTAGTTTTTGTTGCATTCATTGCAGAAAACTCAGCTTCGCAGAAAAATGTTGGAAATGGAAGCAACGTTTTCAGTGCTTTCCTGGCTATCTCAGGCTATTTAGTCTTGACTTTGATCCAGAATGCCGGCAGAGATGTTATGTCAAACATACTTTTCAGCCCGTCGTCATTTGCAAGCACGAAGAGCTGATCTCCTTCCCGCGCTGACATGGATGACGCGCGGGTAATGACCTCTCCTGCGTAATGGCTCAACAGTACATGACAGGGAATGAGGAAACATTTCCTCACGGCCCGGTAGCACATGCTTTGCGGCCCAGTGGTTGGGGACCGCTGCTCTAAATGCCCAAAGATTCTATGTCTAAGAATCTTTTCCAACAACTTTCCCACCACAGACGTAAGGCTCACTGGTCTGTAATTACCCGGACTATCCCTATACTACGTTTTTGAACAAGGGGACAACATTCGCCTCCCTCCAATCCTCCGGTACCATTCCCCTGGACAACCAGGACATAAAGATCCCAGCCAGAGGCTCAGCAATCTCTTCCCTCACCTCGTGGAGCAGCCTGGAGAATATTCCGTCAGGCCCCAGGGGCTTATCTGTCCTAATGTATTTTAACAACTCCAACACCTCCTCTCCCTTAATATCAACATGCTCCAGAACATCAACCTCACTCATATTGTCCTCACCGTCATCAAATTCCCTCTCACTGGTGAATACTGAAGAGAAGTATTCATTGAGGACCTCGCTCACTTCCACAGCCCACAGGCACATCTTCCCTCCTTTATCTCTAATTGGTACTACCTTCCCTCATGTCATCCTTTTGTTCTTCACATAATTGAAGAATGCCTTGGCGTTTTCCTTTACCCTACTTGCCAAGGCCTTCTCATGCCCCTTCTTTCTCTCCTCAGCCGCTTCTTAAGCTCCTTTCTTGCTACTCTATATTCTTCAATAGACCCATCTGATCCTTGCTTCCTAAACCTCATGTATGTTGTCTTCTTCCACCTGACTAGATTCTCCACCTCACTTGTCAACCATGGTTCCTTCACCCTACCATTCTTTATCTTCCTCACCAGGACAAATTTATCCCTAACATCCTACAAGAGATCCCAAAACATCGACCACATGTCCATAGTACATTTCCCTGCAAAATCATCATCCCAATTCACTCCTAGCCTTATAGCCTCAAAATGTCCCCTTCCCCAATTAAAAATTTTCCTGTCCTCTCCGATTCTATCCTTTTCCATGATAATGCTAAAGGCCAGGGAGCGGTGATCACTGTCCCCCAGATGCTCACCCACTGAGAGATCTGTGACCTGACCCGGTTTGTTACCTAATACTAGATCTAGTATGGCATTCCCCCTAGTCGGCCTGTCAACATACTGTGACAGGAATCCGTCCTGGACACACTTAACAAACTCTGCCCTGTCTAAACCATTGGAACTAATCAGGTGCCAATCAATATCAGGGAAGTTAAAGTCACCCATGATAACAACCCCGTTATTTTTGCAGTTTTGCAAAATCTGCCTCCCAGTCTGCGCCTCTGTATCTCTGCTGCTACCAGGGGGCCGAAAGAATACCCTCAATAGTGTAACTGCTCCCTTCCTGTTCCTGATTTCCACCCATACTGACTCAAAAGAGGATCCTGCTACATTATCCCCCGCTTTCTCTAGCTGTAATAGTATCCCTGATCAGTAATGCCACCCCTCCTTCCCTTTCCCCCCATCTCTATCCCTTTTAAAGCACTGAAATCCAGGACTATTGAGAATACATTCCTGCCCTGGTGGCAGCCAAGTCTCTGTAATGGCCACTACATCATAATTCCATGTATGTATCCAAACCCTCAGTTCATCACCTTTGTTCCTGATGCTTCTTGCATTGAAGTACACGCACTTTAACCCTTCTACCTTACTACCTTTACACCCTTTTATCTGCTTCTCTTTCCTCAAAGCCTCTTTATATGTTAGATCTGGCTTTACTCCATGTACTATACTTGCAGTTCTTGCATGACCTTTATCCTCCTCCACCTCACGATCTGCTATAACATTCTGGTTCCCCTCCCCCTGCAAATCTAGTTTAAACCCCCAGAGCAGCACAAGCAAACCTTCCTGCAAGGATGTTCGTCTCTCTCCAGTGCAAGTGCAGCCCATCCTATCGGAACAGGTCCCACCTTCCCTGGAACAAGGCCCAATTGTCCAGAAACATGAAGCCCTCCCTCCTGCACCAACTCCTTAGCCACGTACTTAGCTGCATTGTCTTCCTATTTCTAGCCTCATTAGCACGTGGCACGGGTAGCAATCCTGAGATTGCAACCCTGGAGGTCCTGTCCTTCAACTTTGCACCTAACTCCCTAAACTCTCTTTGCAGGACCACCTCCTTCTTCCTATGCACGTCACTGGTCCCTACATGGACCACGACATCTGGCTGCTCACCCTCCCTCTTGAGAATACCGAGAACTCGATACAAGATATCGCGGACCCTAGCACCAGGGAGGCAACAGACCATCCGGGATCCTCGATCCCTCCCACAGAACCTCTTATCTGTCACCCTAACTATCGAATCCCCCATCACTACTGCTCTCCTCTTTTCCCTCCTTCCCTTCTGAGCTGAGGGTCCAGTCTCGGTGCCAGAGACGCGACCACTGCAACTTGTCCCTGGTAGGTCGTCCCCACCAACAGTGTCCTAAACGTTATACTTATTGTTGATAGGTACGGCCCCAGGTGTGCTCTGATCATTCTGTCTATTCCCCTTCCCTCTCATGACAGTCACCCAGCTACCTGTCTCCTGACTTTTTATTTATTATTACAAGTTGAGTATCCTTTATCCAAAACCCGAAACTTTTTGAGCGTAGACATTACAAGGAGCAGGAAGTTTCCCAGGTGATGTGCACCGCTGACGGTTCTGGAAATGATCTCACATATGTAACGAGCAGAAGTTAATGAAAACAATTTTTTTTGAACTGCCTAAAGAGAGAAGTAAGAAAATGGTATGTATTGAAAGAGCGGATCCATCCGCGTCAGACTGAACATGACACTTAATGGTACGCTGATGATGAAACAAGCTCAGATATGTCACGACAAATTTAAAACTGAAGGTAATTGTGAATATTCAGCAGGGTGGTTCAGAAATCAAGAAAAGACATGGCGTTTGCTAATCTCAAAGCAGCTGGGAAATTGTTTGATATTTGCAAGATCGTCGCTGATGAAAGTCTATTTATACTTAATTGGCACTTTGATCTTTGACATGAATGTTCTGGCCTGGGAAAGGTCTCACTGCTAACGTAATGGTCTTTCTGTAGATGCAGTATTTGGGTTATAGAAGAGATAACGGGTGCCGTGGGATGTCAGCTGGGTCCTTTGTTCAGTGGGAGATGAGGAGAGAAGACGCTGGAGAGAACCGGTCGTAGGATTTAGTTCCGTGGGGGAAAGTGATTCGATGGAGCCAGGCGCCGAGATCGACTGAGGATCAATAAGTATGAATTTTGGGAAGAGTTGAGCTCCAACTTGTCCGCATTTGACTGTTTAATTATAATGGGCCCTTTTTGTGTTTTTTTTTCCTTTACTAATCCTTACATTAACCATATAACCATATAACAATAACAGCACGGAAACAGGCCATCTCGGCCCTTCTAGTCCAAGCCGAACTCTTACCCTATCCTATTCCCACCGACCTGCACTCAGCCCATAACCCTTCATTCCTTTCCTGTCCATATATCTATTCAATTTTACTTTAAACGACAACATAGAACCTCCTTCAACCAGTTCTGCTGGAAGCTCATTCTACACAGCTACCACTCTCTGAGTAAAGAAGTTCCCCCCATGTTACCTCTAAACTTTTGTCCTCTAATTCTCAAACCATGCCCTCTTGTTTGAATCTTCCCCTCTCTCAATGGAAAAAGTCTAACCACATCAACTCTATCAATCCCCCTCATAATTTTAAACACCTCTATCAAGTCTCCCTCAACCTTCTACACTCCAAAGAATAAAGACCTAACTTGTTCGACCTTTCTTTGTAACTTAGGAGATGAAACCCAGGCAACATTTTCGTAAACCTCCTCTGTACTCTCTCAATTTTATTGACATACTTCCTATAACTCAGTGACCAGAACTGTACACAATACTCCAGATTTGGCCTTACCAATGTCTTATACAAATTCAACATTACATCCCAACTCCTATACTGAATGCTCTGATTAATAAAGGCCAGCAAACCAGAAGCTTTCTTCACCGCCCTATCCACATGAGATCTTTCTGTTCTAAAGCATTCTTTAATGCCCTACCATTTACCATGTATGTCCTATTTTGACTAGTTCTACCAAAATGTAGCACCTCACATTTTTCAGCATTAAACTCCATCTGCCATCTTTCAGCCCACTCTTCTAACTGTCCTAAATCTCTCTGCAAGTTTTGAAAACCTACCTCATCATCCACAATACCACCTATATTTGTATCATCTGCATACTTACTAATCCAATTTACCACCCCATCATCTAGATCATTAATATATATTACAAACAACATTGGACCCAGTACAGATCCTTGAGGCACACCGCTACACACCGTCCTCCAATCTGACATAGTTATACACCACTACACTGTGGCGTCTCCCATCTAGCCTCTGCTGAATCCATTTTACTACTTCCATATTTATGCATAACAATTGAACCTTCCTAATTAACCTTCCGTGTGGAACTGTGTCAAAGGCCTTACTGAAGTCCATATAGACAACATCCACCATTTTACCCTCGTCTACTTTCTTAGTAACTTCATCAAAAAATTCAATAAGATTTGTCAAACGTGACCTTCCACGCACAAATCTATGTTGACTGTTCCTAATCAGACCCTGTCTATCCAGAAAATTATATATACCATCTCTAAGAATACTTTCTATCAATTTACCCACCACTGACGTCAAACTCACAGGCCGATAATTGCCAGGTTTACTCTTAGAACCCTTTTAAACAATGGAACCACATGAGCAATACTCCAATCCTCCGGCACCATTCCCGTTTCTAATGACATTTGAAATATTTCTGTCAGAGCCCCTGTTATTTCTACACTAACTTCCCTCAAAGTCCTAGGGAATATCTTGTCCGGACCCGGAGACTTATCCACTTCTATATTCCTTAAAAGTGCCAGTACTTCCTCTTCTTTAATTGTCATACTTTCCATAACTACCCTACTTATTTCCTTTACCTCACACAATTCAATATCCTTCTCCTTAGTGAATACCGAAGAAAAGAAATTGTTCAAAATATTCCCCATCTCTTTTGGCTCCGCACATAGCCGTCCACTCTGATTCTCCCAGGGACCAATTTTATCCCTCACTATCCTTTTGCCACTAACATAACTGTAGAAACCCTTTGGATTTGTTTTCACCTTACTTGCAAAGCAGCCTCGTATCTTTTAGCTTTTCTAATTTCTTGCTTAAGATTCTTTTTACATTCTTTATATTCCTCGAGTACCTCATTAACTCCAAGCTGCCTGTATATATTGAAGATCTCTCTTTTTCTGAACCAAATTTCTAATATATCTTGAAAACCATGGCTCTCTCAAACTTTTAACCTTTCCTTTCAACCTAACAGGAACATAAAGATTCTGAACCCTCAAAATTTCACCTTTAAATGACCTCCATTTCTCTGTTACATCCTTCCCATAAAACAAATTTTCCCAATCCCCTCCTTCTAAATCCTGTCGCATCTCCTCAAAGTTAGCCTTTCTCCAATCAAAAATCTCAATCCTAGGTTCAGTCCTATCCTTCTCCATAATTACACTGAAACTAATTGTATTGTGATCACTGGACCCGAAGTGCTCCCCAACAAATACCTCCGTCACCTGCCCTGTCTCATTCCCTAACAGGAGATCCAACACTGCCCCTTCTGTAGTTGGTACCTCTATGTATTGCTTCAAAAAACTATCCTGAACACATTTTACTAACTCCAAACCATCCAGCCCTTTTACAGAATGGGCTTCCCTGTCTATGTGTGGAAAATTAAAATCTCCCACAATCACAACTTTGTGCTTACTACAGATATCTGCTATCTCCTTACAAATTTTCTCCTCCAGTTCTCGGTCCCCATTAGGTGGTCTGTAATACACCCCTATAAGCGTCACAACACCTTTCCTATTCCTGAATTCCACCCAAATAGCCTTCCTAGATGAGTCCACTAATCTATCCTGCCCGAGCACCGCTGTTATGTAATCTCTGACAAGCAATGCAACACCTCCCCCTCTTGCCCCTCCTATTCTATCACACCTGAAGCAACGAAATCCTGGAATATTTAGTTGCCAATCACACCCCTCCTGCAACCACTTTTCACAAATAGCTACAACATCATATTTCCAGGTATCAATCCATGCTCTAAGCTCATCCACCCTTCTTACAATGCTCCTAGCATTAAAATAGATGCATTTAAGAAACTCTCCACCTCCCACTCTCTGTTTATCCTTAATTGAGCAAACAACTTTGTTATCTTCTTCTTTTTCCCTTACGTCAATCTCCCCTCTCCCAGTCTCCTTAATTTGATTCCATTCCCCCCAACCATTCTAGGTTAAAGTCACCTTAGTAGCCCTCGCAAATTTCCCCGCCAGGATATTGGTCCCCCTATGATTCAAGTGCAACCCGTCCCCTTTGTACAGGTCATGCCTGCGCCAATAGTGGTCCCAATGATCCAAACACCCAAATCCCTGCCCCTTGCTCCAATCTCTCAGCCACGCATTTATCCTACATCTCATTGCATTCCTACTCTCACTGTCACGTAGCACAGGCAGCAATCCCGAGATCACTACCTTTGTCGTCCTTTTTTTCAACTCCTTTCCTAACTCCCTATATTCTTCTTTCAGGATGTCTCCCCTTTTCCAACCTATGACATTGGTACCTATATGTACCACGACCTCTGGCTCCTCTCCCTCCCACTTCAAGATCTCTTGGACGTGATCAGAAACATCACGGGCCCTGGCCGCAGGGAGGCAAACTACCATCCGGGTCTCCTGACTTCGTCCACAGAATCGTCTATCTGACCCCCGAACTATTGAGTCCACTATTACTATTGCCCTCCTCTTCCGTTCCCTATCCTTCTTAGCTACAGGGCTGGGCTCTGTGCCAGAGGCACGGCCAGTGTTGCTTCCCCCAGGCATGCTGTCCCCCCGCAACAGTACTCAAACAGGAGTACGTATTGTCAAGCGGCACAGCCACAGTAACAAGGGTTCTCTCTATTACTTTATTCTTCTTATTCCCCCTCCCAACCTTGACCCACTTGTCTGCCTCCCGTGGCTCCGGTGTGAGCACCTGCCTGGAACTTCTCTCTATCAACTCATTTCTAAAAAAAAAAAAAATTTTTTTAGAATAAAAATTACAACTTTATTGCACAATGTTAACATGCCAAATAATGAGGTAGTTTAATACAAAAACCTGCTGTTTCAGAAAATGCTTACCAAACTTTCCAAGAATTGCTGTAATGTAAAGCAACAGTGCTTCCAAAACAGGTCAGCACATGCCCACGTGACAACACCAAAAAAATGGCATCTGAGTAAATTTTTACTTTACAGTATGAACAATTTGATAACACTTCCATTTTAATATTTACAGTATGAATGCAGACTGACACAGTCTAGTCATCTTCCTATTAAGAATGTCAATTTTACAAGTTATACAAAACTTCATTTTGTCAGCCTTGACCCTTCTCGATGTGTAAAAACTGGATGTTGTAATGCTTGATCTAGCCGTATTCATTTTGAAGGTTCGTATCTCATCATCTTTTCAATCAAGTCAAAACGTTGCTGATGTTCAGAGATTTGGCAAGTCATATATTCCTTCAAAGGTTTGCAGTGCTTCCTAACATACCGCCCAGCAGAACTGTGTGCATCCCATTCTAGCCGTTCATGACGAAAATATTTGGACTTCCTTGTTAAGATTCATAAATATAACTCCTTTAATCGTACAGAGTGTGCTGTCTGTTATTTCTTGGCACTGAGTTGTGACAGGGTAGCAAATTACACAGCATCCACACAATCCGGGATTTGGGGTGGGAGAGCTGTCTCAATTTCACAAGTGAGGTGGGACAGGGGTGTGTATTCCCGAGACATGCGCAGCCAAGGAAACTGGAGGTGGGTTTCATCAGCTTGATGAGGCTACTGAGAAAAGTGTATGGGATGCTTTTATTTTGCTGACAGTGAATGCAAAATAAAGAAATCACATTTGCAAGTGAGTATTTACCTGCTGTGCAGAGCCACTGCCTCTTGCCTCTCGCTCTAGGCTCAAAGCTGAGCTCAGGTGCTGATTGCAGTTTGAAAATTTCCCCTATGACTGCATGTGCTTGTTGTGGATGCTCGATTTTCCACCCTGGTCCCAAAGTTTCATTGTTAGTAGGTTAATTGGCCACGGTAAATCCCCATCATGTATAGGTGAATGGTACAGTATATTGGAAATGGGGAAATAAAAATGAAATTAGGACAGGATGATTGTGAATTGGAGCAGAGCAGGGGCTGGATGGGGCAAAAAACTGTTCCAGTGTTTCCTGACTTTGATTTGTTAAAAAGATCTGAGTTTTAATAGGACATTGGTAAGATTACGGAACAAATTTATCAGGGATGATGAACTTTATCTCTGAGCAGAGGTGGAAGAAATGGTGAGGTTATCTTCCAAAAGGCTGGAAAAGTTGAGGAGAAAACAGCCGCTCAAATTTGAGGATCGATTTCTGGTTTTGCTCTTTCATCATTATTGGATATCTCTGCAACTTTAATCTTTCTGGTAAGGGTGGCGTAAGAACAAAAGGGAAAATGAAGGAACTATTCCATGAATGAAGAATTGTTCAGATCTGGAAAAGTTGAACCTGAATTATTCCTTGTTGGCCCGCAGTCTCCTTCAGACAAGATGAGGCTAAACACAGTTTGGAGGAGCAAGACTTTATATTCCATTTGGGTAGTCTCCACCCTGATGGCATGAAATCAATTTCCCTCACTATTCCCCCCTCCTCGCCTCTCTCCATCACTACTTGTTGTCCCTAATGCTAGTTACCACCCCACCGCTTCCCATCCCTCATGCTTCATGGATTACCCATTCCATTCCCATTGTTCCACAACTCTTTAACTCTATTCCATGGTGTGCAGCCATCTCCTGTCAAGTTTCTTCTTCAGACCTTTATTTTTTCCATCTATCACCTCTAAGATCCTCGCATAATTTATTTTGTCCACACACCCACCTTCAAACTCACTTGGTCTCACCTATCACCAGCCACCTGGTACTCCTCCCCCTTTTGCTGATTCTGGCTTCTACCGCCACCCCTCCCCACCTCCCTTTCTCACCTCGATGAAGGATCTCACTGCAAAACGTCCAGTATTTATTCACTTCCACAGATGTTGCCTGGCTTGTCGAGGTGCTCCATTCTAATATGTATGTTGCTCAAGATTTCCACCCGCAGAATCTCTTGTGTCTGTGTTACTGTAGGATTATCAGTTTGCCAGAAGCTTCTAGTATTTTTCAACCATTTTGGTGTAATTACATTTCTTCTGTTAGGTTACTTTACCAGATTTTCTCTGACACATTTCAGGGGTTTGCTGTGTTGATGAATTTGATGAAATGGAAAACCAGTATCAGGCCTTACTGGAAGTCACAGAGCAACAAAGTATGAGTTCAAAATTCAAAGTAAATGAAATTATAAAAGTACGCATACATCACCGTGTACAACCCTGAGATTCAATTTCTTGTGACCCTACTCAAGACCGCTTCGCCGAGCACTTCTGCTCTGTCCGTGAGAAAAAGTGGGGTCTCCCAGTGGCCACATTTTAATTCCACTTTCCATTCCCATTCCGATATGTCCATCCATGGCCTCCTCCACTGTCATGATGAGGCCACACTGAGGATAGAGGTACATGACCTTATATTTCGTTTCAGTTGCCTCCTACCTGATGGCATGAATGTCGATTTCTCAAATTTTCAATAATGTACCCCACCCCACTCCTTCATCATTTCCCATCCCCTTTCCCCCTCTCACTGTATCCCCTTGCCTGCCCATTGTCACCCTCTGGTGCCCCTCCACCCTATTCTTTCTTCCATGGCCTTCTGTTTCTTTCACCAATCAACTTCCCAGCTCCAGACTTCATCCCTTCACCTCCTGGCTTCACCTACCACCTTGTGTTTCTCTCTACCCTCCTCCCACCTTTTAAATCTACTCCTCAGCTTCCTTCTCCAGTCCTACTGAAAGGTTTCAGCCCGAAATGCCGACCGTACTCTTTTCCCAGATCCTGCCTGCCCTGCTGAGTTCCTCCAGCAATTTCTGTGTGTTGCTCGGTTTCCAGGATCTGCAGATTTTCTCTTGTTTATCATTTGTTCTGGGATTAATTCAATGATATTAGTTATCCCATCATGTCCTAGAGCCTGATGATTGAGGGGTACGGACTGTTCTTGAACCTGGTGAGGCTCTTGTACCTTCTCCCTGGTGGTAGAGTTGAGAAGAGATCCCGACCGGGGTGGTGGGGATCTCTGATGACAGAGATGAGCTTTCCGACAAAACCTCTGATCCTCCACTGAGGACCAATAGGTTGCTGTACTGCTCAGCCAGATTCTCAATCTCCCCATAAAATGCTGATTCGTCACCATTTTGGATTTGGTCTATGACACTTCAATGTGGTATTTGAGCTGTGCTTAGCCGCACAGTCATGAGCGTACAGTGCGTAGAGCAAGGGGAGAAGCACGTAGCCCTTTGGTGCACATGTGTTGATGGATATTGTGGAGGAGATGTTATTGATCATCTGAACTCACTGTGGTCTACAACTCCAGCCAAAGTTGGAATTGTGTGCAATTTGCCAGCCAGACCTTCAATTCTTGCAGCTGTGAGTTCAATCAGAGGTAACTATAGTAAAACTAAAACAGTGTCTGAGAATGCAAAGTAAATTCTGCTTGTGTTTCAGGGAGCCCTTCCATCAATCCATATTATATATGTATCATGTAGTAGTTGTATTTCCCCTGCAATCTCTTTATAACTTCCCCTTAAGTTTTATTAATTAGCCAGAGGAAACTAAATTATTTAATGAAGCACTTTGCCATCTAGCAATGTTAAAAATAATAGAAATAGCTCTGTGGGTGTGAGAGCTCGGGCAGTCAGTAGGATTGTTTTCTTTTCATCTGTGATGGGAGGGAATGATTTGGTCTCAGTGAGAAAGGGAGGAACTGGTTTTTCATTGGGTAGTCAAATATTGGTGTCTACATTTTGTTTCAGTGAACCTAGATGTAAGCATTTTTACAGCTTTGCCCCGAACGTCGTTATTTCAAATTTGATCAAGTATAGAGAAGTTTTTCACAATTAGTACATTTGTACCTTTTCCCAGGTGTAAGGATAAGGTATCGGAGATTCACAATGTAGTTTCATGATGTGTTTTGGAGCCTGGTGTTTAGGTTGACAATGGAGGAATATGCTCTAAGCTATATGCGGTGAAGGCAGTAATATTCCATGAGCTCTGGACGAACTTCACATAGTAAGAAACAGGAGACAATGCAGCTTTAGTAATTAGAGATAGAAGTAATTGAATACTGGCCCGTAAAACTAGCATCGTATACAAATTCAATTTTTGTGGCTTTTATGATTGTCCATAAAAGTATTATTCTGTATTTAAAACAAATATCAGAAGTTTTTTTGCAGAAGTGAGTACACATGTCTATAAACGAATTAATTCTCTGTCAGCAGAAATAAATGTACAATAGTGTGGCATTAGTGCACTTTACTGTGGCACCAGAACTGAATTTCAGAAACTGAATAATCCTCTGAACCCACTTGTGCATTTACAGTCAGTGGCCACTTTTATGTCCCCTATACACTTACTTTTAATGCAAATATCCAATCAGCCAATCATGCAGCAGCAGCTCAATACATAAAAGCATGCAAACATGTTGAAGAGGTTCAGTAGTTGTTCAGACCAAACATCAGAATGGGGACAAAATGTGATCAAAGTAACTTTTTCTGTGGAATGATTGTTGGTGCCAGATGGGGTCAATTGAATATCTCAGAAACTGCTGATCTCCTGGGATATTCAGACAAAACCATCCCAAGAGTTCACAGAGAATGAGGTGAAAAATAAAGTAACACTTCCAGTGAGTGGCAGTTCTGTGGGTGAAACACCTTGTTAATGAGAGAATTCAGAGGGGAACGGCCAGACTGGTTCAAGTTGACAGGAATGGTTACTTCAAGATGTTTTGAAAGGACAGGGAGGGAGGCAAAATTGGTGGGGGCATGGCACTGTTGATCAGGGATCGTGTCATAGCTGTAGAAAAGGAGGAAGTCATGGATGGATTGTCTATGGAGTCTCTGTGGGTGGAAATTAGGAACAGGAAGAGGTCAATAACTGTACTGGGTGTTTTTTATAGACCACCCAATAGGAACAGGGACATCGAGGAGCAGAGAGGAAGACAGATTCTGCAAAGGTGTAATAATAACAGGGCTGTTGGGCTGGGAGTTTTTAATTTTCGAAATATCAATTGGCATGTCCCTAGAGCAAGGGGATTAGTTGAGGTGGAGTTTGTTAGGTGTGTTCAGGAAGGTTTCTTGACACAATATGTAGAGAAGCCTACAAGAGCAGAGGCTGTAGTTGATCTGGTGTTGGGAAATGAACCTGGTCAGGTTTCAGATCTCTCAGTGGGAGAGCATTTTGTAGATGGTAGTCACAATTCTATCTGCTTTACCATAGCATTGGAGAGGGATAGGAACAGACAAGTTAGGAAAGCATTTAATTGGAGTAAGGGGAAATATGAGGCTATCAGGCAGGAACTTGGAAGCATAAATCGGAAAGAGATGTTCTCAGGGAAACCTACAGAAGAAATATGGCAAATGTTTAGGGGATATTTGCATGGAGTTCTGCATAGGTACGTTCCAAAGAGACAGGAAAAGAATGGTAGGGTACATAACCATAGTGTACAAAGGCTGTTGTAAATCTAGTCAAGAAGAAAACAAGAGCTTAGGAAAGATTGAAAAATCTAGGTCACGATAGAGATCTAGAAGATTATAAGGCTAGCAGGAAGGAGCTTAAAAATGAAATTAGGAGAGCCAGAAGGGACCATGAAAAGGCCTTGGTGGACAGGGTTAAGGAAAACCACAAGGCATTCTACAAGTATGTGAAGATCAAGAAGATAACACGTGAGAGAATATGACCAATCAAGTGTGAGAGTGGAAAAGTGTGGATACGACAGGGTCTTTAAAGAGACTCCTGGATAGGTACATGGAACTTAGAAAAATAGAGGGCTATGGGAAATTTCTAAAGTAAGGACATGTTCAGCACAGCTTTGTGGGCCGAAAGGCCGGTATTGTGCTATAGGTTTTCTATAAAATTCGTCACTATTTAAAATTCTCCACCCTCTGCAGCTGCAAGTTGTCAAAAGCTAGCCCTCCCAGAATTTCATTTGTGACATCTTGTCTCATACTATTCATTCACCTTGCTAAAGTTTCCAAACAACTGCTTACAGATTTGAAAAAAAAATGAAGTTTCTTAAAGACTATGGTGAAGGCAGAAGTTACTGCATTTTTCTCCAGGAATTATGTGTGTTGTCAGGTTTATTGTCATATGCACAAGCATCGTAAAGTACAGACACAATGTCAAACTTGTAGCAGAATTACAGGCAGAAATATACATTCAGATAACACAGAATATAATTTGTGTAGGAATTATACAAGACAGTGAAAGAAAATACCATGCAAAACACAATGACAAACAAGAGATGGTGCATTGTGTTCATTTGCTGGGGTAGAATGAGGGTTGTGTGGGTCGGTTGAAGAAAGAGGTGGTTGCAGGAAAGTCGGTGTTCCTGACCCTGAGGTGTAGTGGCAGTCCTGGCAGTCCAGAATTTAGGTTCAGAGGGCAAATCAAATGGGCAAGGTCCCCTTGAGGTTCCCTCCAGTGCACCATGAACCACAATGTCCTCAACTGTATTGGTGCAGTTTCTGGCTTCTTTTGAAGTGCCTTGTGATGTTTGTATTAGATTACATCAGTGATACGGTTGTTGTTGGGGGCATTAATTGGCACTAAAATCTTGCATGGGGAAGTGAAAAGAAACAGAAATCTACAAATAGTCTCCATAATATCACAAAGATGTCGTGGTCCATGTAGGCACCAATGACGTGGGTAGGAAGTGGGAGGAGGTCCTGAAAGGTGATTTTAGGGAGTAAGGTGCCAAGTTAAAGGACAGGACCTCCAGGACAGCAATCTCAGGATTGCTACCAGCGTCACGTGCAGGAGGGTTTAGAAGTAGTAAGATAGTGCAGATCAACACGTGGCTGAAGACATGGTGCAGGAGGGAGGTCTTCAGATTTATAGATATTTGGGCAGTTTTCCAGGGAAGGTGGGACCTGTACCGGCTGGACAGATTACGTCTGAACAGGAGGGGGACAAATATTCTTGCACGTAGATTTGCTGGAGAGGCTCCGGTGAATTTAAACTAGATACAAGGGGTGCGGGGAACCAGAATGTAGAAGCAGATGTAGGGGAGAAGGAAGAAAAAGAAAACAATAAAGTTGTTTGCACCATTGGTGATAAACGGAGAGTAAGAGGTGGAAAATTTCTTAAATGCATTTATTTTAATTTTAGGAGCATTATAAGAAAGGTGGATGAGCTTAAAGCATGGATTGATACCTGGAAGTATGATGTGGTAGCTATTAGTGAAACATGGTTACAGGAGGGGTGTGATTGGCAGCTAAATATTCCTGGATTTAATTGCTTCAGGTGTGATAGAATTGGAGGGACAAGAGGGGGAGGTGTTGCATTGCTTGTCAGAGAAAATATTACAGCTGTGCTCTGGCAGGATAGATTAGAGGGCTCGTCAAGGGAGGCTATTTGGGTGGAATTGAGGAATGGGAAAGTTGTAGTAACACTTATGGGGGTGTATTATAGACCAACAAATGGGGAGCGAGAATTGGAGGAACAAGTTTGTAAGGTGATAGCAGACATTTGTAGTGAGCACAAGGTTGTGATTCTGGGAGATTTTAATTTTCCACACATAGACTGGGAAGCCCATACTGTAAAAGGGCTGGATGGTTTGGAGTTTGTAAAATGTGTGCAGGATAGTTTTTTGCAGCAATACATAGAGGTACCAACTCAACCAGAGGCAGTGTTGGATCTCCTGTTAGGGAATAAGATAGGTCAGGTGATGGAGGTTTGTGCTGGGGAGCCCTTCAGGTCCAGTGATCACAATGTTATTGGTTTCAATATAATTATGGAGAAGGATAGGTCTAGACCCAGGGTTGAGATTTTTGATTGAAGAAAGGCTAACTTTAAGGAGATGTGAAAGGATTTAGAAGGAGTGGACTGGGACAATTTGTTTTATGAGAAGAATGTAATTGAGAAATGGAGGTCATTTAAAGGTGAAATTTTGAGGGTATAGAATCTTTATGTTCCTGTTAGGTTGAAAGGAAAGGTTAAAAGTTTGAGAGAGCCATGGTTTTCAAGGGATATTGGAAATTTGGTTCGGAAAAAGAGAGGTATCTACAATAAATATAGCCAGCATGGAGTAAATGAGGTGTTCGAGGAATATAAAGAATGTAAAAAGAATCTTAATAAAGAAATTAGAAAAGCTAAAAGAAGATATGGGGTTGCTTTGGCAAGTAAGGTGAAAATAAATCCCAAGGGTTTCTACAGTTATATTAATAGCAAAAGGATAGTGAGGGATAAAATTGGTCCCTCAGAGAATCAGAGTGGACAGCTATGTGTGGAGCCAAAAGAGATGGGGGATATTCCTAATACTGTCTTTTCTTCAGTATACACGAAATGCCAGGATAATCAAGGACACGACCCACCCAGCCCACACACTTTTCGTCCCTCTTCCCTCCGGGAGGAGACTTAGGAGCTTGAAGACTCATACGGCCAGATTTGGGAACAGCTTCTTTCCAACTGTGATAAGACTGCTGAACAGATCCTGACCCGGATCTGGGCTGTACTCTTCAAATATCTGGACCTGCCTCTCGGTTTTTTTGCACTATCTTACTTTCCATTTTTCTATTTTCTATTTATGATTTATAATTTAAGTTTTTAATATTTACTAATTTTTACTATTTTTAATATTTAATATTTGTAATCCAGGGAGTGGGAAGCATAGAATCAAATATCTCTGTGATGATTGTACATTCTAGTACCAATTGTTTGGCGACAATAAAATATAAAGTATATTCCCTGGATTTCAGGAGAATAAGGGGGATCTCATAGAAACATTCCAAATGTTAAAAGGCCTGAACAGATTAGATATGGCAAAGTTATTTCCCATGGTAGTGGAGTCCAGGACAAGGGGGCACAACTTCAGAATAGAAGGACGTCCATTTAGAAAGAGATGCAGAGAAATTACTTTAG